>NC_051128.1:2753451-3041451 GCF_014839805.1 Manduca sexta
TTATTTTTTCTTGTCTTGTTTTATATACCTATTTTTAAAGCTCAATATACATTTTGCATGGTAGAGAGGGAGTGAGACGCATCACGCATGTTACAAATTAGAATAAGACGTCTTTCTACTAAAAAGTAATGCATCATCAATGTTGTCAAAACTAACAAAATTCAAATGTCAAAATAATCAATTTGTTAGGAAGACAATTTAGTTCTAGTTTACTGTATTTTTAGTGGACAATCAAATCATGTAAAGGAAAAAATATTTTTTTCATTCTAACATTTAAGCAAGTCATCTATAATGGATGATAATGATATGTTTTTGGTTATTGTGGGCGACGAGACGGAAGAATTGCAAATTCCATCGCAGATACAAATAAAAGAAGAATGTATAGAATTGGACGAAAATCTTCCAGTAGAAGAATTAATAGAGAAGGCTGAAAAACACGGTCAATATATTAAGATTGGAATTGAACCGAAACCTGAATTTGAGAGTTTTGACGGCAATAAATCTCAGGTAATAAATATTGCAGTTACAATACAGGTATTGTAAATGTTTTTCTTTAGTTTTACAAGTGAAAGTGGAACATGGCTAATAAATATTAGTAATTTTCAATCCCCAGCATGTTTTATTCAGGAAAAAAACTAAAATCTGTTAATAACCATAGTTATAAGGTGAATATTATTTTCATAGCTAACTTTTGGTGCTATTTACTCCTCATTCCTTATTCAACCAAGTTTTTTTTGTTTAATATGAAGCTTTGTTTGACGTAATACGCAAACATACACTGAAATCCAATAATTGTAACTAGCTTTTAAGTTACTTTTTATCAGCCACCTTCTAGACCTAATCAGTAAGTCCTGGTGTAATCTTTTACCTTGACAACAGCTACAATACCATTTGCAACTAACTTCAAACTGGTCAAGTAATATAAATTAGAATAGGTTATTGTACCCATAAATATAGTGACCATCATACACAGGGTGTAATTCCTGCCATAATCTCTCATCGTAACGTCACATTCTAGGCTCAGGCTATATGCAGCCTGTTAATAAATGAAATCACATACTCATGTACAACATTGTGTCAAAAAACATCCATGAATAAAAAATATTTTCACCAAAAACATCTGCCTGACTGGAAATCTTCCCCTTCCATAGGCGGCGTCTACCTTTACGCCGCTAAAAACTTATTGTAAAATGTTATTTTCACAAAAATAAAAATGCAGTGTCATTAAGTAACATAGTGTCAAAATGGCCTTGTATATGCAACTTCAAAGAGACCAGTATAATTGTTTCATACTTATGCATATCTAAATGTCTTTTCAGTTCACGCATTACTTAAACACAATTAAGGAAGAAAAACCAGACTATTCAGAATCAGATCAAATTGGTTCCGACAATGAATACTCATCAGAAGAGGAAATCAAAGAAAAGAAAGCAATTAAAACAAAAAGGGCATCTATGCATGATCTTGATGAACATGAGTCTTATGTAGATGACATTGAAGATCATAAATCCAGACAAAGGAGCTTAAAAAAGAAGCAAACAAAAGCATTTCAAAACCGTAAACGCAGTTCCATGCTCCGTCCTGATAAACAAAAGTCATTTGTTGAGGAATTGAGAAAACGGAATCCTGAGTTAAGGAGTAACACCACATTGTTGGTGAAGACATTGTGTGACATAATGAGGAATGTGAAATATCCACCATTGCCAAAACATTACTTTGTTCAGCAAGATATAACTTACAAGTATGTATTTTTATGCCTTTATATTCGTTGTAAATAAATGGTAGATGCCTTGCGAGGGACCACCATTGTAGGTATGATTTGCAATGTCAATTCCTGGTGTTAAGCAACAGTGTGCAGTTGCTGTAATTGTGTTCGTGTTTGGACAATGTAGCTAGTGTTATTACTGAGAATTAGACCCTGACATTTATAGATGCTATTGATTGTTGGTGTTTGTGTCACATATCATCAGGCGAGTGGCTTGCTAGTCTCATCAGTCAATTGAAGTACAAAAAATTCCACTACACACATACATTTTCCCTAATCACTCATAGTATACATGAGCAGCTCGCTTATAGTGTGAGTGCGCACGCATATTACACTGGATAGCTTTGGGGAAAGTGCTAGTCCGTGACACTACGCAATAGCCCCGCTCAAAAGGTGGTGGGGCGCGTCTTCGTAGATGAAATAACTTGTGTCGAGATGATACATCACCTACATTAAATCATATTTTTTCAGTTGTCCCCAATGTGGTCACAAGTCGGAAACATTACCAGCAGCTGCCCGTCATTATCGAGAGAAACATGGTCCACGATACCTAGTGTGTTATGCCTGTGGAGTTGATTTTAGGAGGTTAGAAACTATATTTGCTAATAAAATATTGCTCAGAAAGTATGTTATCTTTTAGATTATTTTTTAAATCCAATTAATAATGTTGTACAAGCACTGTTTCATTTTTAGTACGACAAACCTATATAAGCATGAGAAGCGGTGCATATCTCGGGACCAGCGCATAGTGCTTATGGCTCGCGCGGCCATTCTAGGCAACAAGGGCCGCGGCAGACCCTACGTCAAGCACATCACCAAACCGTAAGTATAACCAAAGTAGACACTTGGCTTCCATAATTACATTTATATGGCGTCTTATGCCAGAAATACAAAATACTAAGTTAAAATACAGCAGCTTTTCGAATCCAGTACACGATAGTCATTCAAGCTGCTCACGAACACTAAACGATTAGGGAAAGTAGTGGGAACGCGTCATCGTGGATACAATGATCTATAACGCAACTACTATCCCGTCGTAAAAGAATTGCACAACTTGTACTGTACTGTAGTCGTATATATTTTATTCGCAACAGGTTTCAATGCAATGAGTGTTCAGCGGAATTCCGGTCGAAGTGTACCCTGATGTCGCACATCAGTTTACACCGCGGGGAGAGGCAGTTCCAGTGTCATGAGTGTCCCGCCGCTTACACCTCCTATTCGGCATTAGCTGTAAGCATATTTACTTGTTATAATAAACTAGGTATAGTATTAGTACACTATATGTAGGTCTAATTGCGACAAATGCAGAATAAATAAGCGAAAAAGATTTTTATTAAAAAGAGGGTACTCAGTAGATGTTTAGTACATTTTTTTTTTATTTCTAATGTATACCCGCCCAAATTCTAACTTCGGGTTGCTAAAGTAACAATTGATTAAACGTGTAATTACAGAGGCACGTGAAGAAACACACGGACATAGAGTATATCTGCGACCATTGTCAGAAATCGTTCAAGGTGAAGGTGGCACTGGTCGCTCACATGGACACTCATCGAGGTATGTAGATATAGTACTAATATTATATGTGGAAATGTTTGGATGTTTGATAAAGTAAATACAGTTACCAATGAATGGATTCGGATGAAATTTGTAAATTTTTCCCATGGATATACCATGTCCTGAATTAACATATCGCGCCTTTAGAACTATAATGACACAAGTGCAAAAAAATCATTAAATTAGGTTTATAATCTACAACATTTAAAAAGTGACAAACTATCGAATGCAACATCGACTTTTGGTAATTACACGAAAAAAGCTTACCTTTAAATGGTTTTCAGGATCATTAAATCTTGGTAATAAATAAAAGTATCAACCATGCAAAATACTTCTAGTCCATATAAAATCTTCATCTAGCCCTAACTTGTATTGTTTCAGCGGTGCGTAAGTTCGGTTGTGACCTGTGCGAGCGTCGGTTCGCGCAGAAGCAAGCGCTGCAGCTGCACGTGGACAGGGTGCACAGGAACCTGCCGCCGCCTCACGCGTGCCAGATATGTCCCAAGAGGTAAACCATTTTACATCTTATGTTGGAGAGTTAGGACCCTTATTACTCCCGTCACTGTTAAGTGTGTCACATCACTGTATTGAATAGCACAAAAAAGGAACGGATCGACTATTAAAATTATTCTAATTGAAGAATACGATGTAATTTTTGCTGCTCAGAAATATATAAAGAACATAGTTGTCGGTTGGTACGCAATATTCTAAACCCCTTATTCATAAACGTTTTTTATCTAATAATATTTATATATTCGGTATGGATACTGATTACTGGCCAAGAAAAAACGGGATGCCAGAATTTACTGTTGACTTCTTTCGAGTTCTGTTATATGATCCCAAGCCACTGTTACTGTTAAACAATATTAACAAGAAAATTATACATTCTTTTAAAATGATTAAGCGCTTTGTTGCGGCGTATACCGCCTTAGTGTCGGACTTTATAATGTCAGAAAACTAATAATACTTTTTTCGCAGGTATCCACGTATGTCGCTGCTCAAAACTCATATGAAAAACGAACATGGACTTACCATAATGACGCCAAAGGTAAATATTACGTTTACGGCGACCCGAGGCGCCTTAAAGGAAGGGGAACCGGCAACCGCTCGGAGTCCCGCGTTTACAGGGGCCTGGCGCTGGGTTTGGAGGACCTGTTTTACGATCTTACCGATGAAACTGTTAAATTACAATTTTACTGACGAAATTGTTAAATTACGATCTTAGCGACGAAACTGTTAAATTACGACCTTACTGACGTAACTGTAAAATTACGATCTTACTGATGACACTGTTAAATTACAATCTTACTGATGAAACTGTTATATTACGATTTTACTCATGACACTTAAATTACGATCTTACTGATGAAACTGTTATATTACTATCTTATTGACGAAACTGTTAAATTACGATCTTACTTACAAAATTGTTAAATTACGATCTTACTGAGGAAACTGTTAAATTACTATCTTACTGAGGAAACTGTTAAATTACTATCTTATTGACGAAACTGTTAAATTACGATCTTACTGACGTAACTTAGATTAGGGAAACTTTTTTTTTGCTTTCGTCTGGGGCTTCGCGTCGTTGGGGGCCGTACTTCCTTTTCACTTATTAATGTACTAGCTTTTGCCCGCGGCTCCGCCCGCGTTATAAAGTTTTTCAGGCTAAAGTTTTCCGTTATAAAAATAGTAGTTCCCCGGGAGCCTATGTTCTTCGCAAGGTCTAACACTGTCTCCATACCAAATTTCATCTTAATACGTTGGGTAGTTTTTGAGTTTAACACGTTCAGGCAGACAGATGCAGCGGAGGGCTTTGTTTTATAATATATTTTTTAGAACTTTTTAAGAGGAACAATCCCGTCATACATCATTGTTGCATAACTTTAACCGTTTACGCAGCGCACGCAACGGAAGTTCTCAAAACTAATAAATTGTTCCCGTTTTTCAACATGTTTCATTACTGCTCCGTTCCTATTGGTCATAGCGTGATGATATATAACTTAGAGCACTCCACAAACAAAGGGCTATTCAACACAAAAAAAAATTTTCTGTTCGAATCGGTAGTTCCTGAGATTAGCCATTACTGCTCCGCTCCCATTGGGTATAGCGTGATGATATATAGCCTATAGCACTCCACGAACAAAGGGCTATCCAACACAAAAAGAATTTTTCAGTTTGGACCGGTAGTTCCTGAGATTAGCCATTACTGCCCCGCTCCCATTGGGTATAGCGTGATGATATATAGCCTATAGCACTCCACGAACAAAGGGCTATCCAACGCAAAAAGAATTTTTCAATTTGGACTGGTAGTTCCTGAGATTAGCGCGTTCAAACAAACAAACAAAGAAACTCTTCAGCTTTATATAATAGTATAGATTTATTACTTTCGGTGGGTTTATATATTTAATTTGTTTGAACCAATTTTTATATTAATATGTGTTTACAGATGTTCTATAAGAAATTGCCAACGTTAACCAAAGCAGAGATGGAGCAGACCGCAAAAATAGTGTTCAAAACCGACTCACAGCTCAATAAGTTATCACAGATGTTAGGCAAAGATGAAGTGAATTCGCTGGACAATGCAATGGAAGAATCGGGGCAGAATGAAGATAATTTTATCCTACCAAATAATGTTAGTGTGGAAGATATTATAGAATATTACAAACAAAAGGCCGAATGTGAAGGGAATGTGGACAGCCTAAAAACTTTAATTGTTAAAAATGGTGAGGTTTACGAAATACATTATGGAAGTGAACAATGATGGATGTTGTAGTGAGTGTGTGACCTGTTAATAAAAGAAATGAGTAATTTTTTCACCTCATGGAACAATACAAGGTGAAAATGAGTGCACTAATTGAGCCTGACACCTTTTTGTGAATTGTGATACTTCATTTAAGTTAATTCTAAAAAATATAGTTTGTGAATTGATGTAATGCTTCAATAAGCATCATGTTTAATATGTTTTCAACATGTATCAAACATTAATTTCCATTAAAAAGTATTGTTGTACAGGCATACCATACTATAATAAGAATATTAAATATATCATTTTTTTTTATTTGTTAATCTCCTAATCAACATTGTCAAGAAATATTTCAATGGCTCCTAAGTTAACAATCGTATGTGAAAAAAAAAGATTCACACTTTTTCAGCGTTTCGTTAACTAGGTACTGTTTTCCAAACTCACTGAGTTATGAAAAAAGAAAAAATATGGGTCTCGTAATTTTAGATCTTGTTTCCTAAAGTACTTATATAAATTGGAATATGTTAAAAAATGAAATGTCGAATAATATTGATACTATGAGAGTACTAGGCCTAGGCTCTTCGGACATTACTTCCTTGATATTTATTTTATTCACAGTTCCTACAAGATTTAAGGCTGGCCGCTGACAGCGCGTCCATGTTTTTTATTATAAGCAGGCGGTAAGTATTTATTCATTACCCCCTTATTCATAGAAGTTATTTATCTAAGCACGGAGCATTGCTGTGATAACAAGTTTGTTTCTCAGTGCTGACGGCATGGCAGCCTTCGCAGTGCGTAGACATAGGGTCGTTGTGATTGGCTAATATTGAGATACAACTTGAATCTAGTTGGCTGACAGATAAACAAAGCTGAGAAACAGACTTGTTATCACAGCAATGCTCCGTCCTTAGATAAATAACGTCCATGAATAAGGGGGCTAGTCTTTGGGCGAAGTAATACCCGGATAATATTAATTACCTAGGCTGTCAAAACACGCTTAACAAATAGACTTTTTTCTAATGTCGCTCTCAAAGGGATGCCAGCAGTCTACAGGCGGAGAAAGTTGTTTCGTCTACGCAGTAGCCGCTTATCAGTTAACAGTCAGATGAAGGCCTAGATTTCGCGAATAATTAGTAAAATTGGATATAAGTTTCTTGAGTAAAACTCATAAATTGTACAACGGCATCTAGGGAAACATTTTCGACTATTTGAATTATATTTTATTACACGTCATTGCCTGGGTTTCAAACTTACTCCAGTCTTTAGGTACCTCAAATAATATATTATTTTTACATAGTTAACTTATCTTTAAATTTCACCTAAATCATTTTTAATACAAATAAACACCTAGTTACTTATATTTTTTATACCTATTTAATTACCCAAACAAAAAATTAAACAAACAAACGCGTACAATATTGCGCAAAATTTCGTGTCTCCTCTTTCTTATATCTAAGATACAAAAATTTCGTAAAATGAACGAAACGACGAGTGAGTGGTCTAGATATCGATAATTCTTAATAACATAATATTATTATTACCTACATAATATAAATATTCTGTAATTATTTGACAAAGATAAAATCAGAGAGAATAATTATAAATTATAATATATATGGAAAGAGAAAATAACATTGCCTTTGAATTTTAATTTTCAACATGACAGATCAATAATATTTATTTGCTCTTGCAATTCTAAAGTAGGCAAAGGAAAAAGTGTCTTTGGGAAAAGTTACATAGTGGATTTGGATTTTGCTGTAAAGGTAAACTTTATGAATCATATAAATTTCATTCTAGATTTTATACCTTTCTGCATTCCTGTTTACGTATTATAATTAATTTAATATTGTTAATTATCCTCAAGATATTTTAAATGTATGACATTGGCGTGTATCGTACATCTTTGAAAGGGACTCAAAAATTGTACACCTTTGCATGGCTGACCGATGCAAGAAAATTTTTGTCATGGCTGCTAATTTGGCGGGGGTTGTCAAATTATATCAAAGTTGAGTTTGTTTTGATCCTCTAGAGAATGAAAAATACAATTTGCTTACAGATTTCTATCCAAGAACTCAATCAGTGATTTATGATGGAAGATGATGACATGTTTTTAGTTATTGTTGGCGACGAGTCAGGGGAAGTGGATATTCCACTGCCGATACAAATAAAACAGGAATATTTGGAAGAGGAAGAAAATGTTCCCGTAGAAGATTTATTAGAGAAAGCTGAAAAGCATGGCCAATATATTAAAATTGAAATCGAGCCTAAAACCGAACTTGAATATCTTGATAGCGATGAACCTCAGGTACTTACATATTGCAAAAGATTTACAAATTCATACAAACATTTTTCTAAGTTCACATTTATTATATATTAGATTAGATTAGATTTTAAAATGAATCCGTTCATTCCTCTAAATCAATGTATAATGTGTTTATATAAGTATAAATGGTTTTGAGCATAAATTATAATAATTGAATTCTAGTGAACTAAAAGGACCTTGGGTCTAAACCACAATATACTGTGAAATATATATTTTTTAAATGGAAAAATTCTAGATACACTGTCTTAAAAACAGAGCCACAGTATTGTCAAATTCATTCTCAAGTATAAATGCAAACCAGTAGTAAAAAGGTTATAACAACATGATATACAGGGTGATTTGGACATTGCGTTAATAAATGAAACCACAAACTTATCTTTACCTCTGCTAACATTGTGCCAAAAATTATCCATGAATCTTGTGAATATGGCTCATGCATATTTTTGACTGAAAATGTGATAATGTGAAGTCTTACAGTAGTAGTGGCATTATGGTGCGTTAAATTAAAATTATTTTTTATTAATATTCATTTATACAAACTTATGCTTGTTTATTCACATCTTCAGTTCAAGTTTATTGTAGCATTATTTTCTAAAAGATATATGTGGCTTCATTTGGTAACGCTATGTAAAAATAACCCTATATAACAATAAAATTGCAAGATCCCCACAAATATATCGACAGTTAAAAGGCTAATTGACTTAAGCAACCATTTTTTAAAAAATTTGAATGTGTTTAAAGAAAAATAGAAAAAGGTGCTGATTTTAAATATGTATGAAACTTAGTGTCGCAAAAAAATGTTGCTTAAGTCAATTAGCGTTTCAACTATTTATATGTATTTAAAATAGTATTGCTTATGACTATTGAATATAATGTTGAGCTAAGATGGGCTCTTCAAAGTTTTTGACCAGTTTTATATTATTTTATAGTTCAACGAGTATTTAGAGACGATCAAGCCAGAGGAACCTTCAGAAGACTATGAATTAGATTACACAGCATATGATGATGAATATGTACCGGAAGAGATTGAAAGAAAGCCAAAGAGAGAAAAGTCACGGAGAGCCATGCTCAAAGTCCATGAGCAAAAGTCTTTTGTAGAGGACTTGAGGGACCAGTATCCTGAACTGAGGAAAAATAAAAAGTTGTTGGTGAAGACTTTGTGTGAGATAATGAGGAGTGTGAAGCGTCCACCATTACCACAGGGTTACTTTGTCCAGAATGAAGCATTTTTCGAGTAAGTGTTTGTAATTTTATAGTATGTAAAATTAAGTGTTAACTTGCACAACATAGCAAATAATAAAAAAAAAAATATATTATTTGTATTGTCTTATTTGTTTTTCTTTCACTTCACATAATGAAAACGAATTAAAAATAGGTTTTTTGAATATCATTATAAAGTTTTATATTTACATAACAACCATGAGTTTATAGTTGCCCTCAGTGTGGTCACCAGTCAGAGACGTTACCAGCAGCCGGTCGCCACTACCAAGAGAAACATGGTCCACGGTATCTAATATGTTATGCGTGCGGAGTTGATTTCAGGAGGTGAGAGGCAAACAATTTTTCATCCAATGTGCAATTTATTTCAGTATTACATAAAATGTAAGAAAACTATTTATTTTTCAGTACAACAAACTTGTATAAACACGAGAAGCGGTGTACAGCGCGGGACAAGCGAGTGGTGTTGAAGGCTCGCGCTGCTTTCCTCGGCAATAAGGGCAGGAGTCGACCGTACCTCGACTACCGCTTCACGCAGCCGCCCAGGGTGTCATTGTGCGTATCATTATTAACACTGTAACAGGACTAGAAGAAACCCTTTTTCTACACTGTGTGGATATTAAGCCTATGATTTACTATTTCACTTTGATATTGTCATCAAAGGGTTGGGTTAATTGAAAATATAGAAATCTCACTGATTTGAATCTTGTGTAACAAAGCTGCAAATACCATATTCTTAATAGGAATGTTTGCAAGCCCATTATACTGATATGCATGGTCTTAATAGAAAGTTGTTTATAGAATAGTTAATAGTCGTTTTATAGAAAGTTTCTTATATCTTCGATATATATACAATTCTAGACAAGTATTTTATTTGTCGATTAAGGCTATGTTTGTCTGTATTTAACCATGTGTATGCCCAGCCCACGGTTCACATGCACGGAGTGCTCAGCAGAATTCTATACGAAGAACAACCTGATGTCCCACACATATCTGCACCGTGGTGAGAGACCGTTCCAGTGTCACGAGTGTCCCGCCGCTTACACCTCCTACTCCGCGTTAGTCGTGAGTATTGAGAATTTGAAATGCATTGGATCAATGTTAGGCTCTGCCTTAACTTTCAATCTCGTTAATTAAAGTTGTAGTTGATATGTTGTGATGTACGATGTCGTGCCACGGCGCGAGGTCGTATATTGTAATTATTATGATTTAGTCTGTATATAAATACCCCACCGAGATAACATCTAATTATGAATAAGAATGCCGATGGTAGATTGAATAAATAATAAAATATAAAAATGAAAAAAAAATGACATTTTTTCTATAAGTGTCACACAGTCCTTGTCTAGCCCATTGATTTGTAAAGAAGGAACCAACTACATCAATACTACTAATCAAGTTAAAGAAAAGTACAAATAAGCCCATCTCTTTTTTTTTATTTCTGCTTTATAACCGCCATTTTCAATAAACTATCCCAAACGGTTTTCTCGATCTATCGCATAAAAAAACAATCAGAACAAAGATTTTTTGACATGCTTACAAATAAGTTATTTAGTCCATTCTCAGAATTCTATCGAAGATTGAGATAGAGGGATCGGGTATTGAAAACAGCTGTAAGTCTGGCAAGCGCTTTTATGAATTTCGAAATTTTGGGTACTTTGTGGTGTACGCAATAAGAATGTTTTAACATAATGTTCATTGTTCTAGCGTCACGTGAAGAAACACTCAGATGAACAGTACATTTGTGATCACTGCCAGCGTTCCTTCAAGATGAAGGCGGCACTCGTCGCCCACATGGACACACACCGGGGTATGTACAGTTTGTAAATACAGGATAGCATTGTACCAACCAAGAACATAGTGCATTTTTATGCAAGTGTTAATCGATATTGGTAAAGATATACTCTCTTATTCATAGACGTTTTTTATCTAAGGAGCATTGCTATGATAACAAGTCTGTTTTTCAGTGCTGACAGCATGGCAGCCTTCGCAGTGCGTAGACAGACAGGGTCGTTGTGATTGGCTAATATTGAGATACAACTTGAATCTAGTTGGCTGTCAGATAAACAAAGCTGAGAAACAGGCTTGTTATTACAGCAATGCTCAATCCTTAGATAAATAACGTCTATGAATAAGGGGTATAATGTACAGAAAAAATCAAAGTATGCTAAGATTGTGGCAAATAAACACGACACAACTCCGTGTCATTTTATTCGAAATGGTTGAGGGACCAACATGTGACTGACGCATTGGTCTCTCAACCAATCACTGACATCAAAATTTAACATCGGCATACGAGTCGCGTTTTATTTTAACTTTCTAAGGGAGTTATTGCTAAAGTCCACGGGAAGCGCTAATCACGCGGACTGCTTGATAATAAAAACAGGTGAAAGTTGCTACTTGGACCATTAACCATAAACATATATAAAAAAATGCGTTGTTTCAGCGGTTCGTAAGTTCGGTTGTGACCTGTGCGAGCGTCGGTTCGCGCAGAAGCAAGCGCTGCAGCTGCACGTGGACAGGGTGCACAGGAACCTGCCGCCGCCTCACGCGTGCCAGATATGTCCCAAGAGGTAAACCATTTTACATCTTATGTTGGAGAGTTAGGACCCTTATTATTCCCGTCACTGTTAGGGGTGTTTCATCACTGTGTTGAATAGCACAAAAAAGGAACGGGTCAACTATTAAAATTATTCTAATTGAAGAATACTATATATTTTAAAAAAAACTCAATGCTGAGTTTATATAATTATTATAATACTATAGCAGTAATAACATTTATTTTCAGGTATCCACGTATGTCACTGCTCAAAACACATATGAAGAATGAACACGGATTGGCCATAATGACTCGGAAGGTAGTTATTTATTAAATTATTAGTTGAATACGCAATAGGCAGGTGATTAGCTGTGCTAGCAGATTGTAGAATAGTCAGATACCCAGTGGGTAGTTAGACAATGTTTCTTCATAAGCAATTAGAGTAAACAGTACATATAATTATGAGCGCATATGACATAGTAATGCAGGACAGTGTACAAGTATAATAACCGCATGGCACGTGTAAGCCAATAGACGACTAGCATCCACTGAGGAACCAATCACGCGCATCATCGGCACGTTGCACTTCAAACCCACCAATCACTCTTGTTTAAATATCTATAAAGTTTTATACACAAACGCATTTTTCTATTTCATGTTTGTCCAGAATATCTGAATTCGTGAAAATGCAAATTGGGCTTCATCCCTTACATATTTTGATAAATTTATACTTTGCAGATGTTCTTCAAAAAGTTACCTATGCTAAGCGAAGCAGAGATGAAACAAGCCGCGAAGATTGTGTTCAAAAGCGACACACCGCGACAAAATTACTTCAAGAAGCTAGATGAGGACAATATAGACCTAATGGAAGATGTAAAGAATGAACCAACGCAAGAGAATAATTTTATATTACCAGACAATCCTAATGCAGAAGATATTGTGGAATATTTCAAGCAAATGTCTGGATATGAAGATAATGTTACGGATAGTGCCAAAACTTACGTTATCGAGAATGGTGAAGTTGTAGAAATACGTATTGAGAGTGAACAGTGATGTTTTGTGTAGTCATTGATTGACTTGGTGATTGGAAATTCGGGATTATTAATGACTTATAACTTAGCTCAATTGGTAGAGGATTTCCTCATGAGCGTGCTGAATTGATTTTGTGTGCAATTTTTTTAAAAATATTTGTAAATTAGGCAATGCTTGACCTTGCGCTACTTTGTTTTTATGATTTAAATGGTTGTTACCAGTCCTATTACTACTCGAGCCTTATTACAATGGTTTAAAGATTATCAAATTGCTTTTAGCAAATATTGGAAGTACAAAATTGAGCAGTAAATATTACACTTGAAAATAGAAAAAGATATAATACTCAGCAGTGACAATCTCACATTGCTTCAGAAAGAGATATTCAATTAGTTTTGACTTCGTAGAGCGATGTCTCTCACTCACACTCTCATGTTGTTTTGTGGACTTTCCGGATCTCGTATATTTTGATATGTATACTACAATATCTAAACTGACTTATTTTCTGTGGATTCCTGAACATGGTCAAGCCATATTTATAGGGAGTTGGTTAAGTGTTACAGTAGATAATGCATATTAAAAGTTATCACATTTGTAAATTGATTGAATACATATTTATATTTAGTTTTAAAGATACACAAGGTTGCCTGCCAGGTTTGAACACTCAGATTTTGTCTGTTCTGATGTGATTTGTGACCTCATATAAAAAAAAGTACAATTTTATTCTTATTGGCACTGAAAAACATGTTAAAAATTTCATGGTAATTCTATGTGTTGTTTTCAAGATGGATAGCTTCTTAGTGATTATCAAATCACAGTTTTTGAGAATTAACTAATGGATCTAAGATGTCTTTGTGATGTTTTTTTTTATTGACGCATATATCGTTTGATCACGGTTTCAGTCAAACAAGTTAAAGCTATAGATGTCTTTAAGCATTTTTTGCCACTTGGAACAGTACATAAAAAGCTGGTTTACTACCCTGGCTCACCTGCCTTTTTGTGATATTAAATATTTTATTGATTTATATGTGCATTGTGGTTTTATTTTGTGTATACCAATCCCCGAAATTCTTGTGTAGGATAAGGTATATTCCTGTCTGATTTTGTACATTATTTTTTATGGAACAGCAAACGGTACAAAAAAGAAGCCCTTGTATGAAAACTGCATTAAAATTGGTTAGGACAAGAGGCAGTAATTCACATTTCAAATATTGCAGTGTCCAGGACTTGACGCATAGTGGAGATATAACTTCATCTCTTTCTTTTGCACGCAGTTATTGTCGATGACGTCACGTGCGCGTATTGCATCTCTTCATTACACTAAGCCCTTCTATCAAAATCCAATGGTTTATGACTTATTGGTTTTTACCATATTTTAATCTATCTTTCTGTGTTAGAATTTTTGAGATAAATATTTGCTAAACGTAAGAAAAAAAAAGTCAAATATCGTATAGTTACATAATATTTGGTAAGTCACCTAACGATATTTTAACTGACATCACAAAATGAAGAAGGTTCTCAATTTGTGTACATCATGCTATTACCCCCGAAGAGGTGGGCAGAGGTACAATCAGGCCACTCATTTTTAGCCAAGTGTCCCATTATGTGATATGGGGCGAGCTTATCATTATATCGCGCAGGAATAGCTGATACTAAGCAGAATAACCTAATATTACTACGCGGAAAAGTATCCGAACCTACGACCTCCGAGCGCTGACGTAGCGCGCCCGTCGTATAGTTACGTTGCCGAGGCAGTCGAGTATTTCTAGTCACTATTGCATTTGCATTTTTATATTCACCACACGTGGAGACCGGACTATATTTACTGTATGCTAATGTAATGCTATTTATTTATATTCTTTATTTATTGTTTATAATTTTTTCTTCGCAGTTCCGCCAACGTTATTCCTTTGCGGATATCATTATTTCCCAAAACGACACTACCGCTGAGTTGCTATAATTATTATGCCCCGTCCACTAAAATATTATAATTGGAGCAGGAACTTATTACCCAAAATCCCGACCACACCTATATATACCTTTGTGATTGATATTTGGACTAGGTAAGAGTAATCCCTAAATTACTAGTTTACTGCGATGTTTTATTTATTTATTTATTAGGTTTTCCAGCAGACCTAACACTACGATTATAATAATTTAAATATTATAACTTATCTAGCTATAATGTAAGCCCAAGTTACGAAAACTCATTATGCACATAATTTAAAAGTTAAAATGTTTCATCGAACTCTTCGCTGCTCATTGTATTTGTAGCCTAGTACACTGGTTGGTAATTTATTTGGGTTGGTTGGGCTCCCTTTGGCCTTATTAGAAACAGTTTGTTTGTCTTTTAGAGCTCAGAGTGAAAATATTCTTAACGTGGGATGATTTCATTGTTTTATATCCTGTAGAAGAAAAACTATCAAGAGTTAGAATGTTTATAAATCACTACATAGTATAAAACAAAGTCGCTTTCTCTGCCCCTATGTCCCTTTGTATGCTTAAATCTTTAAAACTACGCAACGGATTTTGATGCGGTTTTTTTAATAGATAGAGTGATTCAAGAGGAAGGTTTATATGTATAATAACATCCATTAAATAGTGGAGAAATACTGTTATTTTGTTATGATATACCCGTGCGAAGCCAGAGCGGGCCGCTATGTTTTTATATACAACGTTCACAGTTTTTTTGTAGTGTCTTTAGTATCAGCATTGCACCCGTGCGAAGCCGGGGCGGGTCGCTAGTACAAATATAAACATAAATCACTATACATGTAATTAGTGAGTTCCTACATTTCGCTCTTTTTTTTGCCGGCATGTTTGATTTGTTTTGTAGGTAACGCTTGTTCGAACAATCGAAGTTCTATAATTGTTGACTTTGAACGATACAGACTACTTTTTATCCCAGGACTGCAGCAAAGATAGCGCATATCTTTGCGCTGATATGTTTACATTTTAGAACACTCTTGGTTTACGTACTCCCAACAATTATAAAAGTGGCGATAGCTTAGTGGGTTGTGGAAAGGATTGCCGAGATGAATGTCCGCAGGTTCAAAACCCAAGGGCACATGCCTATAACTTTTCTAAAATTATGTATGTATTCTTTGTGAATTATCGCTTGCTTAAAACGGTGAAGGAAAACTTCGTGAGGAAACCTACACACCGGAGTTCTCTATAAGAATTTCGAAGGTGTGTGAAGTCTACCAATCCGCACTACAGCGTGGTGGACTAAGGCCTATTGACTCTCAGCAGTAGAGGAGAGTGCCCAGCAGTGGGACAGTCTATAATACAGGGTTGATATTATAATAATTATATAATTTATTGAACATTTACCTATCGCCACAGCTTTATACAAAAATATTTTATTTATAAAATGTTTGTTTCTTAATCGTTTTAGATCGAAAACATTATCTATACTTACTTACTTATTTCGTACATTACTTATATTTACTTTGTATCACAATGCAACAATTTGATTTTATAAAATCCATTTCACTGTTTCTTTTGCCATAAAATTGCAATCCATACCTGACGTGATCGGGGGAAAATAAAAATGCAAATATACATTTTTAATACGAAAAAGTGTTTTATTACGCACTTATTATTTCAACCAAATGTTTACGAAATACTTATCTATAGCATAATGCATATACAATCGTTAGAAGACACCACGAATTTTTTATTATTATTTATTACCATTACATACTAAGGAAATACAAAAATATTAAGCGGTTTCTTGGTACACTACCGGGATATCTTAACTTTGTTTAAAAAATATGCGAAAACTTAAACGCTGTGTTTGTTTTTAATGAAATGCACCTTATATAGCTCTTACTTCTTGGTCATCGGTTAACACTCAAAGACCGCTTTGATTTTGAGCAAGATGGCGTTAGTGTGCCTTTGTCGATCGATAAAATGTGAACAGTTTTTTTATATGACTTAGTTCTCTCCATATATGGCAGTCAATCTTTACCAAGGTCAAATCTTAGCTGTTAGCTGATGTTATGCCTTTTAAAACTGTATGTACAGTGTACACCAAGCCTTATATTGATCCACGACCATACTTGAAGGTCTCAAAGTATATGTGTACAAATATAACTACAAGGTCTAGTTGTAAAAGAAACTATAAGTAAATAATAAAATTAATAAAAGTAACGCAATGCCAATAATCGCTTTTTCTTTTACAATAATCAAAGAACAAACGATGATTGAGTATTGTCTTCAGTTATTGTTAAATTCATTGCTAGTAATAATCCTAAGATTATACTTTGATCTAGGCTCCTTGACGTATAGGCATTACAAATATTCCTTCTCTATGTGATGTTAATCAACCAGATATAATAATAATTCTTGTGATGATATACTTGAAATACATAAATTGCCTTTATTTAACACATTTTATCCATCGTTATAGGCACACGACGCATCCAGCCAAGTCTTTGCATTTCTAAGAGATGAACATTCTGCCAACTTAGTCCCAGGTTCTTTTCTTCGTTAATAAAAAAACAGACAAAAATGGCAAACATCGGAATACATTCGAGTTGTAATTGGTCGAAGGCAGATATCGATCGATTTGATGGAATGACACTTAATAATTCGATATTTTTAATTTCTATTCATCGATATGCTTTAGTAGTTCACTATATTCCCTTGTATACTAGCTGATAACGTCTTATGTCTATCTAAGTTATCAGTTTTATGTGACAAATTTGGGTGATATTTATAATCATTTTAAATAAAGCTTTGTGACATCATTCTTAAAGTAAATTATATTACAACAAGAGAAATAAACTGTATAAATACTTATTAAAAATAATCAAAGTCCAGGCTTTGAATATGTGATGAGGTGTGTAAACTATTTTCTGAACGTACACATCATAGTTGGATATCTCTTAGAAATCACAGTAGTGATGGGAAATGGGTGCACAAGAGCTAGAGATAGCCTTACTCCGCTTACCTCGATAACAATCACTTCGTTCATTATCCGCAAAAACTAACTTTAAATCTGTCTCCACACCGCGAATACTGTTCGTAATTATCTTAACAATGGTCCAAAAATATCTAATAGCTTCCCTTAACGATCAAGTAGAAAAATACTTTAATTACGCTTCACAGATTTCTAGCTTTTTTTTAATTTCTCTTCTCACTATCAAGATATATATATTTTTTTAAATTTAGTGTCATGTCATGTGTCAAAGATCGATTTAGTAGGTCTAAGAGTGTTAATCTAAACTACTGTGACAATCTCAATAATTTTTAGTGTTGTGCGGTGTTCGATATGAAATGTAACCTACATATTACAATCTTATCGTAACATCGATAATCCACAACGATAAGATTCCTGAGAGATCAATAGTTTTATCGATTTAGAATTTCCTACTTTTGTACATTGCGCAATATTTTCTATTAATAAGGATATAACTGATCCTTCGTGACCTATATGTGCCAACATACGACACACAAAACATTATTATTATTGAAAGTGACTCACAAGATCTTTCTTTTCACACCGAACACCGCGCAAGCCGTAACTCTTAACATGAACCTTATGTTAACCGTTTACAATTACAAATAAACATAGACGGTGAACTTGCAATGCGAACATTGTTTAACATTACCACTGAATATTATTCACAAAGACGTATCTGTTACATTTAACATACATTTGTGAGTTATAAATGCTGGTGGTACCTTTTTGTCTGAGACAATACATTTGAAACTCATTTTGTGGCTGAACGGATTATTTCCTTTGCCTTGTGTACTTTTTTAAATTTAGTTTTTAAGTGGCACTTTTTACATCGTTGTTCTCTTACACAATTTAGTATTATCTCAAACAAAATCATTATACAACACATTAATCGATATTCGTGTACTTATCATATTCAACATATCCACTTATTTCCATAGTGTACAAAGGGAACATTTTTACTACAAATTAAGATAAGGATGAAAGAAAATTCATTTAACATTTCAATACATTCCTGTCGGTTCAAAGTGTTCATTTCAAAATCATGAAAGCACTAATTGAACCAGAAGAAGTGTATTAGAGTAAATACTAACGAAATTGACTACAATAAACCGTGTACAACAACATTTGCAATTAATTAAAGCCTCAAACAGTGCCCCTAGTGCGATATTTTTTAAATACCCATAGCGAAAATCGTATTCGAGAAAAATAATCGGATCGTATTTATTGAAATAGCATTAATATTTTTCGTAACAAAAAACACAAGACAGGTAAAAAAAATCGCATCGGCTAAGGGGCACAGTAAACCGCCTTAAACACAAAATAAATATTGGTGTTTTGCCAGAGTATATAACGTTTCACAAATACGTCTTTTAAATTAAAAAAAAATACATTCAAGTGGTCTTAGATCTAAATACCGATTGACCGGTGGCACACGACTGGTCCGGCGAAACGTCGAATGCCACAAACCATTCGGCCTAACGTACATGAACCTCTAATGTAGCAATCTAATATTTAATATTGTAAAAATAAATGTATAGCTGCTCGCGCGTCGCAGTTTACAAAGTTTTACCTGTTTTAATTGAGTAGTCGAGAGCGCAAGAACGGTCTAACCATAAACCGTGGTGTAAACCAAAGAGAATATAATCACTACGTTTTAAGAGACAGGACTTAATACAAAGTAATAAAATCGAATTTACATGGCGTATCAATCAATACCAATATCACGGAAGAATACGTCAGGAATGTCAAATAACAATACTACCAACTGAACAAAATACATAGTAGTGAGCACTTTTTATCGATATCGATAAATTCTACTGGGTGAGAATCGACGCTAAAGCTATTTTGATAAAATTCATATAATGTATTTTCGAGTCCACATTATCAATCCAACTCACAATATACAGTGAACATTTTAGCACTATAATTACAAGGCTAGACTAAAATGAGGACTCGAAATAAAATGAAAAGCTTTCACATGTTGAATAATAATTGTATTTTAAAATAAAATCCTTCATTCACCATGTAGGCGAATATAGTTGCACTTATGATAGGTCAAGGTACAATGAGAATATTTAATTATAAAGTCAAAGGATGGTGACACTTCTTTGTCGCACTTCTCTTGAAAGATATTATCATTTGTGCAATAATTGTTTATAAAAACATGGCACGGAAATTCAAACAACATTTCATCAGGAAGTGGATCAGCTTTCAAATTTTTCGATGGTATGGCTGACTTTCTAAGGCGATTGTTCTTTTTATTAAAATCTTTGTTATTAAAGTGAGAACCACACACATATTTCAAAGTTTGTAGCTTTTCTATGGGAACATATATCAAATCTTCTTTTCCCACAACCTGAACTCACTTTCGGCATCTGGAAGTATTTTTTAATTGTAAATAAATTGCTTATTAAATTATATTTAAGCCTAAACTTATATTTAAATCATAAACAGTGCCCAGGCACATTGATTGCTCAACGCATTTTTAAGTTCACACACACACACATACACGACTTTAGTATTTTTTGTCCTGATGATCAGCCATCATCTTACTAATATTATAAAGCGTGTGCATGCAATTGTATGTTTATTATTCGTACCCGCAAAAAATCTAAAATGATTACGATTAAACTTGGTATGTAGATAGTTAGAATTACTACTTTTTATCACTACGTTCCCACAGAATCTGGACCTAAATAGGTGAAACCACGGAGGGCAAATTGATTAATAAATTTAAACAGGTATCGATATCGATAATAATAACAACATCACTAGTAACATAATGGTAATTAGAAAATGAGAATTTTTATTATTTCTAAGCTACTTTATTTGCGCGATGACTAAAAACATCTAATTAATGCTTACCTGACCTCATCCAATGGAAATTTCGCCATAAATATTCTGCTTTTGTGATTTATTCGACTGGCTCGATCTCCACAAATTTCACACGTAATGAAACGTTTTTTGGTGGCATGTCTTTAAAACGTATTCACTTACACCAACAAAAACACTTTTTGGTATATATTTACTTGTTTGAATAAAAAATAATACAAACATAAATCAATAAAACACAAATGTATTCCAAAACGTCAGGAAGTAAACAAACAATAATAATGGCGGTGAGGAATAGAAAGAGAAACTGTACTGAGAGAGAGAGATAGCAGTATCCGCCATTAAATGCCATGTCAATTCCATACAAAATATTTTTTGTTCCTTGTTGCGCTAGGCTGGTGTAAACTTCCGTCAGATTGTTTCACCATGCCAATGCCAAAATTTATGTCAAAATAAAACTATAACCACAGATGAGTAAAGTTCGTTCATAGACCGTTCTTGTTCCCGCGCAAAAAATATATCTGTCGTGTATACTTCATTCATTGTTAAAGTATAAGTTTTTTATTTATAAATGTGCATGATAAATTGTAAACTGCGACGAAAGAGTACCTTATATTTCCAAACATCAATCGAGCGTCTTACGTTGATCTTTATATAATAATGTATGTAATAAATGTATACACTAGTGGCAGTTATCAACGCTCATGATACAACTGTTATGCGACGGCAGATTGGCGTACAATTATATATTTAAATCGTTTATTACACTTACTGTTCATGTCGGACGTCAAGTTTAATAAAATTACTGTTTTTGTAACTCAGGCATGAGAGGTTTTGGCGCGGTCACGCAGAATACCGACATTGTAATTTATAACCTCTATGGTTCGTTTGTGAATCAGTCGTTTTAGTCATAGTAGGCAAAGGTAACACATGATACATCCTACGAACAAACAAAGAGTTTGTATTTATGTTCATATTTTATTATTGGGCTGTTTCCTTTAACTGTGTTGTGGTTAAATTGTTTTCTATTTACGCCGTAAGTCGGACAAATCAATGTTGTTTACGTTTATTTTTCCTTAAAGTACAAATACAGCAGAACCAGTTTGTTTCGATGAAAATAGCGGTAGGGCATGTTTCGGCGTAGGATGTATCAGTAAATATCAGTCGTATTAATTGTAGGTGAGCCTGTAGGCTGTGTGACCGCGCCTCGATACCGCTCAGTGTATCCGAAATATACAATTGTTATAAATATACTTGAAGCTCATGCAATTTCTTACAATGATACGTTTACACAATCTCAAATGACGTACCATGCAGTAATAATAAAATATATGGATAATAATGTACTACGCGTTACACATTTTTATGAAAACAATAAATGAATAATAAAACCATCAAATTCCCGCTCCGCTTCCGTATAAAAATCATCTCAGAGTTTTGATTCTCTTCTCTACTATCGTCTAATTACCAGATTTCCATTCCGCCCACTCAGCTGTAGCGAAAATGAGGAAAAGTCGAAAATAATAATTAACAAAAAAAAACGCCATCGTCGGGTGCAAATTAAAATAAAATCGGAAATCTCCAAGTCCGAGGTTCGACTAGTTTCCTCACAAAAATATATAAAAAAGCATATTGTACAGCTGAATTCGTTAGGAACATACATATGACGTCTCTGAGCAACTTCTTGAACAACATCCTTCAAGAAATTCATTGTTTTTCTCTACATACTAACATACTTATCACAGGTTAAAGGGGACAAGAGAAAGTATTAGTGTTCTCTTAATGCAGTACAACGCTACGTAATATAAAAACTAAGACAACTTACGATGTACTGGCGCCGCGGCACGAGGTGGCGCGGCGCAAACGAAATCGTTTTAAAAATTAATAATAAATTCTAAACCCATGGCCCCGGCGCGGGGCTGTTGAGATCGGTTACTTACACAATAACAATAATAACATTACGTCGACTGGCGGTGAACAAGCTGAAGCACTAAAGTACGAAAAGAGCACATAAGGCGATGTCTCCACTGCGGCGCGGCGGCACCGCACCCTCACCGCACCCCGCCGCACCCCGCGCGCACCCCGCCGCACCCGCGCCGGCGCCGCCGACACTCCAATAGCAATTAGTGTGACAAAAATAATTCAGATTTATTCGTCGCACGTCGCCGGCGAGGAGCTCGCGGGGCTCACCGTCCTCGTTGTACTCCGAAACACGACCGGACCCACATCACTGCCCGACAAAGTCGACCGTCAACACTAGCTAGGCGAGGCACCGTGGGACTCGCCTGTCGCGACATCACGACGGCTCCAGCTCGCGCCGGGAGTTCATCGCGCTGCAGTTAGGGCCGTAAAGGAACACTCGTGGTGTATATCATCGTTAACGGGGTAATTGACGCGCCAGCGTTGCTCCCGCCGCGATTATCACAAAACTCCATGACCTCCAGCACAGTCCGCCACCGGCCAGCCGGCGGCCGCGTGTCGACCGCCCGCGCGTTTAGTCCCACCCGTTCTCTTTCACCATGTGAGCCAGTTCTATGATGAACTTGCCCTCTTTGTATTTCTGACTTGATTCAAACGCGTGCTCCTGGAACAAGAAACGTGTGTATAATTAAAACCGGCTCTGTATGTGGATTTACTTGAGGCGTGCGTCGGGTCGCGTGTCACCTGTTTCCCAGCTCGGGCTACATTGAGCGTGCGATTTTAAACACTATGTTCGAGTTTGGATCTCACAGGGAGGTCTACATACTGCAGACGGTCGATCGTAAAAACCATGCCAAATACATTTTGCAACATGTGCAAGCATGTTAAACGCCATAGTAAGATAAGGTAGTCTACATTATATCGTGTTATAATTTAAATACATTCTCTTTTGTAAGGATTTTATGACTTGCCATTAGCAGTGGTGAAGGTCGAAGTTTTCCGAAAGGGAATCCGACACAACACATAGGTGCTAATATGCATAAATACGGTTTGCAAATCATTCTTATGATAATTACATTTTACATGAAAAGGAACAGGTTATATAGACCTTTCGCCACAGGTCATCAGACAGAAGACTCCTCGTCTGTGTGGGCATTGTTTCCTGCCTTAAAACTATGACAATACTGTTGGATATCAGGAGGTCGACAATAATTTGAAGATATCAAGCACAATTAAGTGTGACCGGGAACTATATTATTCACAAGTAGTGTTATCGTTAAAAATTACGAAAATCCTAATTGGCAAGCCAGCGAATTGTATCTCACAAGACTGTAGAAAATTCTCTTCAATAAATTAAGACGTATAAATGTAGGTTAAAATTCCACAAGACTTTATCTCTCGGTCAGCGGCCATCGGGTACGGGGTCACAGTGTACGTACAAACGATTACTTCTTTACATAATGATTCCTATTCGCCCCACTATCTGTACCACGTGCTGAATGACGCATTTATTGGGATGCATCGCGACATTATGTGTTGCAGCAAGGATTTTTTTATAAAAAGGTGTAGACGCGTTATTTAAACAGCAGTCTAGTGACACGCTAAAATTGACCTTATTAGCACAATCTGCCGTAGTATGGCATTAGGATCTATTGAAGTTTGTCGTCTAAGAAATGATCTAGATATGTTCTATAGGATACAAATGAAACTGACGAAAGCTGTTCTACTTTCACGTGTTATATTGTAGTTGGTTATAAATTAAGAGCAATGCGGCGTATTTGAAAGCCAAGTATAGTATAGGTGACGTATCTACACCTTTTTACTAAAATATCATTGTTTCAGTTTACTTATTGAACGTTAATACATCAAAACAATTATATCGTCGCGAGAACAAGAATGGACTACGTTGAACACGTAAGCCGTTCTGTCAGTTTCACAGTTAGACTATTGAGAAAGTTTTTACAATTTCTTTTAATTTTTTCCTAAATAACTTAGTTTTTAAATTCTTTTATTATCTCCAAGATTTACATACTTAGTTTGTGTGTAAATAGCAAGATAGTTAAGCGATTTAGAACAGGAAGAAATTCAAATGTAAATGCATTGAAACTAGTATCTCACGACTCATAGATTGAATAACACGAGATATTGAGTAAAAAAGTTCGTAGAGATCTATTAAAAATTCTATTATGATAAAATATGTAATAGTGCGTTTACATATTTCCAGCCGAGCATGGTTTTGCAGCACTCGCAGTATATGTCCGCGACTGCGTGTAGACCAGTCAGCAACACGCGCTCCTCCGCCGGACCGCAGCCCACATTCACACTGCAACACAGAAGTACACATTGAATACGGCTATCCACAGCACAGTTCGGAAGTTTTTTTTTTATGACTGTTGTACATAATGAGAATTTCAAATTGGGCAGTTCGAAAGATAACATAGTAGTTCCACTGGTTTACGCTTGATTCCAATTTTGAAATGGTTCCTTTTTTGAATTATGCCAACAATGGTCACTTTTTTTTTAATGACAAATCAATGAAGTTGCAACACACTTCCATTTAACTACATTTCAACTGTATCGGAAGTACGTCTTCGGTATAATTGACGGAGCCAAATCAAATTATTGGGTATTCAAAAGAACCTATCAATTGTTTACTAATATTTGTAATGGACAGTTCCGAATAAAGGTATTTATTGTTACAAAAGAATGCATTATGCTATTGTATTTGTACATGGATTTCCCCTCACTTCGATGTAATAGCCACCTAGCCCTACTTAGTCATTACACCTCTACTTATTTCTTTGTCAATATACCCATAATAAATTATAGGTACTGCGTGTACAAAATGGTACCAACATCTGACCTTTCCATTCTCAGAAAACAAAAGCCACTGCAGGTTTAAAACCGGCGTCAAAATTAGATAATACGATACACAATAACAGAAATAGCATGTTTGTATTCTGACAACCTCGTGCTTTTATCCACGTATTTTAGTGCCGAAATATTTAAATTTTGCACCTAATTAACTCATTAAACTAATTTAGCGCTCGGAGTATAAGCAACTTTCGGAATACACGGTATACTAGTTTTTTGTTCAACCAATAGTTATTTCTAAAGTATTGTTCATCTATCTACACTAATATATAAAGCTGAAAAGATTGTTTGTTTGAACGCGTTAATCTCAGGAACTACTAGACTGGTTTTTTTTTTAATAACATTACTCCTGTGTGATACAGGCTCTTTTTTATCCGGGATAAATATAAAGCGAGGCTTTTATCCCGGAAAAACATTTTCACGCAAGCGGAGCCGTGACCAAAAGTTAGTGAATTAATTTCATTTGTATATCGACGATGTATTTCCCACGCTGTGCATAGTATTGCCACTACTTATTTAAAACATTGCATGAATTTTTTGAGTTATTACGAAAAATAGCACCATTAGTATCAATTAATTACTACGCAGGTGTTACTCGCGGCTTCCTCGCGCGAAAAGCGTTTTGACGCAACAAAAGGACCTTACTGTAGCGATCCATTTCGCCATCGGTACGACGCCAGGGCAAACCTTACAAATCATTAAAATGTTCATAAACTTCCCACAGGAGTAAAATCTCGGGATAATCAAGTAAGCTACGTGTTATTCCAGGTTATGGCCTATGCGTGTGCGAAAGAAGTAAAATAATGATGCACAAAGTACTATTGATAAAAAAAACCTAATTCCAAACCAAGTCTTAAATTATTAGAAAATTCATTTAAAAATAATTCATCCAAGAGTCACAATGTACACTTTTTTTACATAGCGAAGTTCAACAAAAAAATAAACTTAAAACGTTCGAAATTCAAAATAATGAAAGCGCGCAATATGTCCATGGGGTGACATTGAAAATATCGTAAATCTGTGTGATAACAACCGTCTTGGTTCAAGGTGACTTGGCTGTACGTCGGCCCCGGCGCGAAACGTCTACCTTTTGATGTAGTATTGAACCAAATTTATACGATTTGATTTATTAATAAATTCTTTGAAAATGGATCATTATATTTTATTTTTTATATTTCTTAAGGATTTCAATAGCATAGATTCAATAAAAATGTACTATAGGTAATTCTACAATTGTCGTTAAAAGTTTTGTTTTACGAAGCTTTATTTATTTGTGCTATAGCGTACGTTGGCTGTAAACTGCGTTTTCCTTTGTTCGATTTCTATACTCGACGATGCTGAATGAAAGTTTCTGATTTTTACCTCTATGATGAACTATATGACTTGGCAGTGTGGCTTGTTAACCATAGCCGGTTCCTTTAGGAACGAATACAAAAAAAACATGATTTCTAATATGATTATTACTTATTAGAAATAGGCGGACTTCTCATCACAGTATGGGTTTGTAAACAATGCCCTGGACTCGCAATTAAGTTTTAATACGTCGATTCCAACACGTCTTTAATAACTCAGATGCAGAATGTATGTACATTATGTACTTAGTTTTTTTTTTATCGAACAGATACTAATAGAGCTCAAAAGAGCTCCTTGTCACTCTGTCTGCCTTCTATAACTTAAAGGTTTATTATTAATAATATAAAATAAGTTAAGATCGTAGTGGACACGGTCAGATATCAATTTGCAGTCAATAATGGCCGACGCGTTACAATAAAATACAAGGGGCGCGCGTGGTCCGAGGTGGCGCATGAAATATGCATGAGTTTGCAACAGTCGCTCTACGTATACGACATTTCACCAATAAACCGGAGGTTTATAGAAACTTTGAAACTATTTTATTTTATGTTTTCGAGGAATTGGAATTTCGGTTATGTGTGTATGTGTGATGAATGTTTTAGTAGCATTACTGGTCCCCTAACAACTGTTTCAACTGAAAGGTAGAGCTTTTTAAGTGGTGTAAATTTTGCAATTTTGTTAAACGAGCTATAGCTAATATACAGGTTCTTGTCATTAAATAAAACTACATATTTGTCTTCTTGAAAATAAGACTGCCATAAATTACTCGAGCTCAGAATTATACAGAGGCATACACCATATTTGCATTGAACTACAAAATGATCAAAAAATCTGATAGTAAAACTGAGATTTTTAGTGAAAACTATTCGTTATTCTTGGATTAATTTTGGCACAATGTTAGCAGAGGTAAAGACGAGTGCGTGATATAACTTATTAACGCAATAATGAACACGCATAAATAACATTTCGAGATTTTAACACAGTATTTGGTATAAAGCATTTTAATTTTAGCCACTCAACTCTATCATGATTGTAACCTAAGCCACTGCAGCGTGGCTGTATATTGTATAACCTATAGTTATACAGAGACATGCTAACCAAAACTTTGCTACAATGTAAAATGTAAAACTTTTACTGTGATAGCTCGAAAATCGATTCAAATTAATTCAGCGATTCAGTCATTTGCATATTCGGGCTTAGGGTTTTATTTTGTGCAGCAACGTTTAGTGACGTTCTATTTTGAGTAAATCACGACGGAACACGTGCTATCACGTCCCACGCCTTTCGCTACGTCGCGTGGGGTCTGTTATAAATGTTGTTATTGAAATATAGAACTGTGATTTTTCGACATCACGTAAATAGCTTCTTGTTTATCTTAACGATAATCGATATGAATGAGGGGCATCAGATGTTTTTTGTCATAACAACGGCGTCAAATTTTATGGTGGTTGACTCTTCACACGTTTTTAATCTACATTTGCCATTATGTTCAGTAATGGCGGCACCTACATGAATGAAAACAAAATAACTTCGGTGTACCTATGTTTAATCAATTCAAGTCCATGCGATATCTAATTATCTAGTGAGCTTTTAAAATTATTTTCTCTAATTGGTAAACGTTCTTTTATGTAGCAAATCATGTAATAAAAGAAGTATGTAACGCTAAAATCATCCATATTATATCTTGTAGTAGTGAATAATTTCCAGTCAAGATTTTAAATTCTAGTTTATTTGGAAAAAAGACATTTTTTCACTTTGCGCATAACACTAGTAACTATAAACGTCAACAATACTTACACAGAATTGAAGAGATACGCGCGCCCCTGGCTGCCTTGGAACGACTGAAAAAAAAAACAATTCATTAGCAATTTATAGCGTTCGAAATACAAATTAATTCGTAGGTACTACACGATTATTATACTGCCGTGCTAAGCGAAAAAGCGGTATCTCAAAAAAAAAAACAAAATCTAGATTTTTGTGCCGTCAGATAGCTTAAAGAAATACTCATCCAATGAATTAACCGTCCATCCATCCGGTAAACGGTATCTCGTTTAGAACTTGTTAAAAAAAAACCTTAAAAGAGTTTCTGTATCTCAGTTTTACACACAAAACTATAAAACTTAGATTATCTCGAAATAAGGTTTCCCCGATATACCGCTTTTGCGCTTAGTACGGCAGTATAGGACATATTGAGAATGACGGACAGGGAAATTAGCAGAGGGATAGATATCCAGGCAAACGTCGGATGTCCCACTTCAACGCTTGCCAGTGAGAAGGGTATTGTGTACAGTGGTTTAATGTATATCCCAAAAATCAGAACTAAAAATAAATTAAGAATTATTGATGTATGTCATGACATAATATAAGGTCTGATTTTTCAAACATCAGACAATACTTATTCGCAGTACAAAATGAGATATGAATAAATTAAAAATGACACTTTGACTAAAGTTGTTAAATTCTATACTACAATATTTATAAGTACTATAATATTTAATAAATAAGTTTCATCTGACGATTGAAAAAATAGCTTTGTATATGTGAATAAAATGCTAGTGGTAGAATATATTTTAAATCCGTCCGGATAGCGATCACCGTACACAAGATGTTTTAACCCGCCATAGTGGCCCATGTAAGTGTGTTCCTCAGCCTGTGTTTATCCGGTTTCAACAAGCCGGCATATTTGTTTCAACTGTCAAGGGGTAATCATCTGTCGTCAGTCAACATTCTATCGGACCCCATTCTACTTACCATCAGGTGCAGAGGGGTAATAAAATAAAAGAATTGCAGATGTGTACAATTAAACGTTTATTTACTGTTCGCACATTATCTATTCCAACTTAGTCACTGTAGTTTGCACGCATCGATTGTAGTAGTTAAAATATTTCCACAGTGACGGAATTGCATTACTCCGACCGGCATGTCGGATGTCGAACGACGTCTAGATTGTTCTAGCCAATGTTTTTAGACGTTACTTTGTAGACTATTAGATGTTTTATTATTACTTATTTTATAGATATATCAACATTATTATTACAAACTTCGTTATTATCATCTATTTGTAAACTTTAACTACGCCTCAGTTTCAAACTCTAGTTAATTCATATTATTCCCAATTTAGCATCAAATAATATATTCTGTCAACGATTGGAAATTATAACCTCTCGTATTTCCCTTTTCTTTGTGCCAACCACTTTAATACCACTACCAAGCTAAATGTTTGTTTTACTCAGTGTTCCAGAAGTACGGATAGTCCTAAACCAAAGTTAGTCAACCATTGGTTTGGTGGCTATATTGGGGTCCGTGGAGGAATCTACTATGGCTTGTAAAAGATGGTTAAAAAACTTCTATAAAGTTTAAAAAGTTCGCGGGCCGTGGAAAGAACAATCACGTAGCTAGAAAATGCTCTCTACCTTGTAATAGTTTTGGATTTTAATTGGAATTTCTAATAGTAATTAAAATATGAACAAGCCAGTGACCCACCAAAAATGCCTGAAAGGTCTGTATGGCCTGGCTGTTAAAAAAATTGAGCAGCCCAGTCCTAAACCAAGGAACTTATTAAAGCATGTCCTCACCTTTGATATAAGTTCGTCGTGGCTGGCCAGGTGCGCGCGGCAGTGTATGCAGCTGTATGTGCGGTGCGCCGGCGGCAGGTACGCCTGGAAGGTCTTCACCGGCGTCTTGACGGCCGGCGCGCCGCCGCCGCTCTCGCCTGCCAGCGCGCCACGGTTAGTGACCCCGTCACGCATGAGTGCCTGCTAGCTACCAACACACACCGCCGTCAGCGAGACTCACTCACCAATCACATCTAGCTGACGGCTAGCCCTCAGTGCACTGTCCACAACTGACATTCAGTAGCAAGGGATGGAAGTTAGCAACGGTATACTTCATTACTTATTGCAAGTTGGATCTGCATATGTGAGTGATATAGCATTTAATACAAGACCGAACGATGTTCAGAATCGTTAATGGGTTCATGGAAAATAATTATATGAAACGTTCCGCGAACAACAGACACTCGTTTTTAAAGACGCTACATGGAACTAATTATATTATTACAATGTAAAAGTAATTAATATCAGCAGTCATAATAAAATGCTAAGTTTTAACATTAAATAACACTTTGTTAAACAAATTATTTACATACCTAACGTAATGTTTAAAACAGTAATTAAATCAGACAAAGATGTAAAGAAAGATTAGAATTAAGATGGTAATCCCCGAACACCCACCCTTATTAAAGGAAATAAGGCAGAAGAAATTAAAGAAGTTTCCAGAAATAGTAAATATATTTTTGATAGTGAAACCATGGTACGATTATTTACAGCCTCAATGTCAGTTCGGAATATAGTGCACGTGGGGCATTAGGTACAGCACTCATGGGACAGTTTACGTTTTTAGATTATTGTTTATAAATACTAATTAACGAAATTTAACTAAAGTACGTGTCATAAAGTTAAGGGCCTATGCACATGGCGTGTTTAAATGAACTGAAGATACGCGTTTTTGATACGCACTCTGTGCGTGTCTAGCGTGCACAATTGTATGATTGTTATTTTGTATGACTTCTTGACTTCGCGTTTCAACTTTGTGTTTGAAATGAGTTTGTCTAAACAACGTCGTGTGCATAGGGTTAAAGGGACGAATATTCAAATACCTTTTAAAATCAATAGTATTTTTTATCTGTATTTTTGTATAGCTTTTGAGAAATTAATCCTTATATGTTAGTCGTATGTGTCAGTTAATGATTGATCTTTTAGCTGTGCATGTATATATGTATCAATTATATTATTGATTATTAAAGTTTCTGAGGGTCAGAACATAAGTTTAAGTGCTATCAATTATAGCAGATTCATTATAATTTTACCCGCAAAGTTGAACTTTTTAGTTTATTCACCTATTATTTAGAGACGTGATTAAACTAAATTAGCACGGGTCAAAGCCTCACAGGCGTGCTCTTAATTTTCTAAGCTGTCATCGACCTCTTATACATAATCAAGGGTAATTTTCATCACATTCATTGAATTCGATAATAAATCTCATTAGGAAGCCTCATTCACCTGATTGTTGATATTTTGAAATGTATTTGCTCATGTATCCTTGTCCTGATTTATTTCAATGGAGTTCGTTTGGTGACATCAATAGGGAATAATATCGCAAAATTATATATGGGTAGCTATGTTTTGAAAATTATCTGACAGCGATTCTATCAACAAACAAAATAATTATAGATAACTTGATATATTATCTTCAATGCTGATTTTCCATCATTCAAGTTGTTTATGTTTCATGGACAAGAATATCTTACGAGTAATTACCACGAGGCTCTCCATTGACATCAATTTGTTTGGTTTTGATGCCTATTCTTGCCACCAGTCTGAAGTTCGTGTATATGTGTGAATTAGTATAAGCAGCTTCACCTTTCTCTGCCACAGCTTCCTTCAGGTTGTAGGTATGCATTTTGCTCCCTTGTCGTTACTGTCTTGGACATCATAGTCTATTTTGAGAAACGGATATGACAAACTTGTCATCTCGAATACATTATGTACTCTATTTGTAGCTGCTGGTGCACCTGAGGACCTTATCTGTTGGTTTCAGGCTATATGATCATGTTCCTTTGGTGTTAGAGCATATGTCCTGGAGTGGCCATATTGTTATTTTCGAGAAAGGGCAATGACAAACTTGTCTTTCTTAACTCTACATTATGTACTCTATTTATAGCTGCTGGTGTTCTTTAGGACCTTATCTGTTGGTACCAGGTTATATGATCATGTTCCTTTGGCGTTGGAGTATATGTGGTGTGACCATGTTCCGTTGGTATCATGGTATGTGCAGTTGTCATACATACAGACCTGCCTGGCGTGAGCAGCAAGCCCCCGCCGCCCACATGAGCCGCGAGCGCCGTCGGTCACCTCCCGCGCGCGCTCTCGCACCGCGCCGCGCGCTCCCACCCTGCACCCGCCACCCTCTGTAACAAAATAATGATCATTCATTTGTGAATACGTTGTAGATAGTGGTAGGACAGTTTATGAAGTCTTTTTAGGTTCGATGATTATAATTTGTAGAATTGAAGATTAAGGAAGCGAAGTCATAATAACATTACTGCATAGGTAGCAGTGATAGACTCGGAGGTCCTTTGTCCAAATTCCAAGTTAAGTAATGATCTGTGTAGATTTTTCCAGCACGAGTTGATCCCTTAATGCAACAGGATTGAAAAAGTGTTGCACCGATTTCATTTGCAGTGGAATACGGGAAGGTGGGCAGGGGTGATAAATCAGTTTTTTTTACAGCATGAATTTCTTGACTGGTCTGGTCTGGTATCAAGAAGCAAAGTCAAGAGGAACTTTCAAAGATTAATTTTGTGTAGCCAATGAGATTTAAAGACAAATTAAATCTAAAGACAAATAAACTCTCAATTTCAATCCCGTTTCGCATTCTCGATATCCAAAAACACAAGTCGACATGACTTTAGTCCCTCACTTCGTATTTAAACTGTATTTGTCAGATCCAAAGTAATAAATAATGACAATAAAAGAGAAACAAAATTTCATATCCCTCGCAACACTTGCGTGTTATACCCTTACTACGTGCTCCTTCTCACATTGTTTAAACTATTTACCAGACAATTGCAATTATCTTTAGCCTACATTGCAAATCCGGCAATCTAGTCTAATCCTGGCCACAATTAAAATCGCGTGTATCTAGAACGTTGTGTGTACATTATTTATCTGGCTATCAGCGGTGCGAGGCGCTTTGGGTGTTTGATACTCTATGATAATCAAAATTTATAATCATTATCTACATACTAATTTGTTGTATCAAAAACAGCTGTAGTTTAAAGAAAACAGATTTTTGGAGTTTAAAAGAATCTCTTCTTTCTCCGAATCGATTAATGATCAGCAAGGCATTCGGCATACTTCAGGGATCGTGTTCATGGTTAGTAGATAAACTGGCTTGACCAACTTAAGAAACTCATTCAAGAAGTGTAACTAAAGCGTCACCTACAGGGAATCCACTGCCAAATTCTGAACATAACTCCCCTTAAAAATATTCTGACCAATGAAGTAGGGTGATTTAATTCTGGCAAGCGACGTCTCTCGTCAGTTCATATTATAGACCACCACATCTACCACCAGGACCGAGGTGTAAGGCAGTTTCACCTTGCTTCAGAAAAAAACATTTCCCGTCTCTAATAACAGCACGAACACGCAATTATGTATTTATTTAGCTTTAAATACAAGATTGCACGTATCGGTTGCGTGTGCGCCGGTACCACCGGTAAAAGGGAGGCGAGTAAAGTTCAAATGCAAGCTGTCGAGCCGGCAAGGTCGACTCGCTCCGGCGCCCGAGCGTTGACCAACACTATTGTTGCGATCGGTACGGATTCGTTAATGTATGCGACTCGTGGGATTTTCTATACGATTTATCCAAAAAGGGAAATAGGAATCCTGAAGTCATGTGAATCGTAAAGTTATTTTATTGCAAAATTATTGCAAAAATCATTTATAATAATTAGATCCTGTGTTATATACCGTCCTTCTGTTGGGCACGGCCTCCTTCACTACTAAGAGGGTGCGAGTACGTAAAACAGCATTAGATGTTTGATATTTCCCCCTTTCACCAGTCTTGTCAACCTTATTCTATTAAGAGAGACTGCAGCTTGACTATCTCATATCAACCCACTAATCTACACATATATACCTATAAATAACTTAATTTACCAATGACTTGTCATTCAGAAATATAACGCTACGTAAATATGGCACACTATATTCGCGTGTTATTGTTTACAAAATAAGTTGTTTCAAACGCATCTGCGATAAGATAAGGTGTTAATCTTTAAAGTATACTTATCTGTATAAATATGTTTACAAATATACAACCTACATACACATGATATGATATGAATAACAAATGTTTGTAATATTTATTTATAAACTTCTAAGTATGTTTTAACAAAAGGATTTCAACTCCCCGTAAGCTAAACGACATTTAAATTGTCTTCCTAATGCATTGTACACCGTAGCTTCTAAGCAAATGGTCTAATAATTTCATAGCTCTGCATAATAATAATAAAAATTGTACCTATATTCGCTTCAACATAAAAACATTGTGAGGAAACCTGCATACCTGAGAAGTTATCTATGGGACTTTCGAGGGTGTGTGAAGTCTACCAATCCGCACCACAGCGTGGTGGACTAAGGCCTAAACCCTCTCAGAAGTGGAGAAGACCCGTGCCCAATAGTGGGACAGTATAGAATACAGAGCTGATATTATTATTATATATGGCTTCAACTGTTAGAGTTGGCGTATTTATTTAATTTTTCTCATCAAAAGTTCAAAACCGATCTCTCAAATCAAATGAAAACAATAACCGTTCGGAATGGAACTCATTCAATGGAAGGATAATCTGCATGATCCTCATGATATCGATAAGAAATAAATAGACTGAGAAATTGTTTTACTCTACGTTCCATTTTGATATAACAATAACAACACATTTGATAATAATAAATGTGAGGATATTCCTCACTTAATCCCTAACCACCGGGAGTTCGGTTCTTGAACTGAGCCATCAGAGGGTGATACATTTTTCTTATAATTCTATATGCATTGATATTTTTAAGATACATATAATAATGTAAAAAAATAACTTAATAAATTCAAAATAAATTATAGGACTCTTCGTCGTCAACAAAACATAAAAGAAATAACACAAAGAAAAAAGGCGAGAGATGTGACTATCCCATTTTCGGGAATGGGCCTCTACTACTGGGTTCAAAAGTGCGTAAATTAATTCTCATTATTCGTTTTAATCTTCGGAAAGTGTAAGGTTGGGTGTCACAGTTAGTGTATGTCGGCTTTATTTAATTACAGGTCAGTTTTCTGGGTATTTTATACGCAATGACGGACCAGCTACCCGCCATATTTAAGGTCAATGACTGCCTAATGCCTATGAACAATAGCAAATACCACCTAACGTTGAATTACAAATTCTGTAACGAACTGCACTGCGCTCGTCATTCAAAGATACTAAATATGTCTCATAACAAACTGGCTACAATTATTTTTTTTTATAACCGACACACAAGCCTTTTTGCAGGTTGTACGCTGATGTTTAGCGACAGAAATAGACAATGCGGTGATCATTAAACAATGTTACGTAACTATACGTATACGAAAACTGTAAAAGATTATATGTTACGGAAAAAAAATGCTATGTCTGCACATTCGTTTAAACAATATTTAAGGTTAAATCCACCCGTTCCAAAATTAAATTAAAATCATTCGCTTCATACTCCAAATTGTTCAGAGCTTCGCGAATTAACATATTACTGGCATTAAAGACGCGATAACGCAGTATAGCTGCATACACTCATAAACCGGGTTAATTAAATTTATCACTGGAGAACAGGCGGAGGCCGATTCGGCTAATGATCCGGCCGTAAGCGCGCAGATTACCCGGCCGGTTACACTGCCATAGGTTTCGGAATGTACCCGGGTGCTGACCCAGTTCTTCGACAGTTCCACCGAGCGTTTTCCAATTACAAAATGTTCAGCGTCTCGGAACGGCCCTGCGATTGGCATCGTTTAGGGACGCAACACTGTGCTGCCCGGTGTTTCCTTGTGTTTGGCAATGAGTCGACGGATTGGTTTACTTATGCGAATGGTTACCGTAAGAGTCCACTTTATCTGGCCGTGTTATAGTCCTGTTTGTAAAAACAACACTCTAACGACTTCCTGGTATAACTGTGACAAGAACGAGAAATACTGGTTGATTATCGACATTAAGTCGATACGTATTCTGTACAGTTTAATAAAAAACATACATTCTGAATGCTTACATTTCTTAGCAAATTCTTCTTTAATTTCGAAACTATGTCAAAACTACCAAACCGCATTAGTCCAGCATGGTAGACAAAATAAGCCTTATCGCTTCATTGACGAGAAGTCCGTGCCCAGCAGTGGGACAGCTATCATCAACCAGGTTATTTCGCTAGTATCTTATAGAAAGACAACAGAAATACCTACTTTCATACCCACTAGCATCCATATTACCGTCTAAAACAAAACACCGTAACAAATATAAACTACAAAGATATTAACCTAGTGCGAGATCGTGACCGACTGACAACTAATGGAAGCAGATACGTCGTGCAAAATATAATGTGTATAAATTAATATAATATAACTCTAATATATTTTATGTTAACACAGACCGTTATGGAGATTTTTAATTCGTTTTTTAAAGGTTACATTTATATTTCTATTGGCACGTTTAAAGCTTTGGATGGAGAAAGAGTAAGTATTGGACAAAAAGTAATTTCACGCGAACACAACTTCATTCAACAATAAAAAACTTACACACACACACACACACACACATCACGCATTTATTCCCGAAGGGGTATACAGAGGCACAACCAGGGCACTCACGTTTCGCTAAGTGTGTTCCGTCTCATGATGTGATAGGGGTGAGCCTATCATATCGGGCACAAATTCCAGACTCCGGGCTGATACTAAGTAGAAAAACCCGAATATCACTTTGCCCGAACCGGGATTCGGACCTCAAAGCGCTGACGTACTGCACATGCAGTACAACTACACCACCGAGGTAGTCTCAACAATAAATTCGTCACCATTTAATCCTAAAATGAGTCGACACCTACTTTTTCTATTCAACAATTACACGGAACTATATTATGAGCATAAACAAAACATAATTTAATTTTATTGAGTGTCCTCATTGGCTCTTTTATATGAACGTATGGTCGCATACATCGTGTCCGTTTACCTCTGCATGAAAAATGAATCTATCCGTGAACGATTCGGAGCTTAGCAATAGTAATGGGGCTGTGAGTTGAATATTCATGCGGCCGTCACGTCGGGCGAGTGGCGGCGCGTCGGCTGTCGAGTTACGTCCCAGGTTCTTTTTTGAAATATATGGATTTATTGCAATGAGATTTATGGATAATCGTCATGCAATTGTCGTTGAGTCCAGTATGGGCTAAAATTAGGGCTGAAAATTTGGACTAGATACGCGATCTTTCCCGACTCTACTGCCAAACTTTGGTTGTCAATAAAACTATTAATTTCGTTTTTATATCGAACTGAATTTTGTGCTACGACAACAGCTGTACTTGTACGTTTCCTTGTCTTATTACATCGAAATAAAAAAAAAATAGTTTGATAGCAATTATAATATCTATAATAGATTGCGCAGTGTCAACACTGATTACTGGTCTGTGGTTAACAGTGTCTCACGGTCGTCGGTCCCAAGTGTCGAGTGTTACGACACCGGACGGCAACACGTGCGGGTGTTGCGATAGGCGCCGGTCGCCGAGGCCTCCACGCCGGCCGGTACAGTAAGCGGACTGCGTTAGCGCATTAATAGGTTAGATTCATTTTACCGCCAAAATGTTAATTTTTATTCTCTTTGACAAGGCGCGATTTGCGCATCTGCCAGTGTCAACGTTTTTGATTGGACAGCTAGTAAATTTGTAGTGCATGTTGCCCTTTTAAAACTGGCCATAACACAAATTCAAATTTGGAACGTGTATGTTACCACTCAAGTTTAATCTTTTTAATTTTACCGAGAGCGAAAGTTATGGAATCGGTTTGAACATCGAAGGAGGTCGAGGACCGTTACGAACTAGCCAATATAAACCTTAATATCAGATATTCGCTTTGAATTTTGCGGTTACAATTAACGGGGTTAGTGTTCCTAGGTTCCTAACCCTACGGCCGACGTTATGCAATCCAGGTGCCAGGTCAATGCTGCAATATCTAATGTCGAAACAGTGTGGGCCGCGGCACAATGCGGTATTGTCTCCAACACAATGTCTCCAGGGAAACAATGACCTGTGATTGGCTATATAATTAATCACAGATTAAAGATTACGCAATGATTCTGTTTAAATAAAGAACGTTTGGATAATTCGATAGTTACCACATGGAAAGCCCTGAAATTTGCTGTTTTTTGTTCTAGAAAATATACCAGTTTTTATTGACAAACTGTATATTTATTTATAGTAAAGTTATAAGGTTATTTAATTATTATTTAGGGGTAGAAACTCTTCATTAAAACCTATCCAAACACCGAATAATTGTTGAATGTTGACCAAGCGGTTAATCAACCGATAATGTTGTAAGAGATATTCGTATATGGTTCAATGTATGACTATATACTTCTATTTAATAATTATCAGTCAGTTTTGCAAACTGAACAATTGAAGACAGGTTTCGATGCGCACGCGGTGAAATTATTGCTCATAATAATTACCCCACTATCGCCTAAATTTTCAATGTCATACAAAGTGTAATACCAGATTTTTCAATGTGATACAAAGGGTAATAATATAGACGTCGGATGGCGTTTCTACTGTATACGGGCGTTCATATCGCTTACCATCAGGCGAACGGCATATTCGTCTCAACATTCAAAGCAATAAAAAAAAGAACGAAGACCGTCCTACATTCCACTAAAATATAGTCACTTTACAGCGCTAAAAAAAAATTGGGGTAAATTCAGATATACACTCCAATAGCATAAACTCACTTTGCAGCGCTAAAAAAAATTGGGGTAAATCCAGATATATCCGAGGAAGAAAAAATATGCGAATATTTTATTGCCCATAAAACTCATACACATCAATCGGTGTCCTAAATCGGAGGCCTCGTATCGGAGCGGCGCATTAGTCGCGGGTCGCAAAAAACATCGGTTAAAGACACCGGGACCTTCGGGGGAGTTAGGCCCACCATCATTTATGTATAGAATCGGATAAATACGTCATAGGTTACAGAAATGAGACAGAAAAAATTTAAGTGATTTGGGAGATAACATGAAATATTGTTATGCTTACTTGCTATGATTGGCGATGGATGTACAAGTCTTATCAGTCGATATGCTATTTGGACGCTTCTACTATTAGGTGAAGTGGAGTAACTGTGTTGAACCTTGATAAAACTGGCAGCAAAACAAGCTTTACACTAATAAGAAAATCTTCAATGAAGTCCAAACTCGGTAAATACTTCAAAGATAGGAAAAATCCTATGAAATCCCAATGCCTGGCCACCCCGTCTGTAGCCGGATGACGGATCACACCACGCCGTGCGCATGGCAAACAGTTGTTGCGTTATCTGTTGCTATGTATCTTTCGATGCAAATCTCCGTGATGAGATGCAAATTGCTTAGTTTTTTACGTTTTGCTTATCACTGATACAGTCTGCTTGAGTTAAGGAAGTATTGTTACGTGATTGCGGCTGGGAGCAACGACATTTAGTTGGTAAATGATTACAAATATTTTAAACGGTAATGTGTTCAGTAGTGGCGTAGAATATTCTGTAATATAAATGTCCTGGTTCGACCAGGTTATCTCTATTATCCGCGTTTGAAGAATTCCACCACTGTATCCCTTGCCTGTCGTAAAAGGCGACTAATAGGGGCCATTGGGGGGTCTTCGGCGGACGGCAGGAGGCCGTTCGCTCTTAGTGTACGTTGTGTACATTGTGGTGATCTCCGAGATGGACGGCAGCATGGAAGGTAAGCTTCATGCTGTCAAACAAAAGGATAGCACTATATGGTTAGTGAGATTGTCAGGAACCAAACACTTCTTTTATACCATTCTTCGTTCATAAAGAGTTTTAAAGTTGATAACGTATTCTCAATAACTCTGAGAAGATGTAGTTGAGGAATGCCTTGCTCGACATTTTAGACTACACGGTACAGGTGAAGAGAAAAGAGGATTTAATAAATCGGGAAACACTGGGAAAGGTGTCGAAGTAACACGTGATTCACACTACAATTTCATTTTCACACGGCATTCTCATTGATTAACAACATCGTAACCGGAACGGATAAGTGGGCCGGTGAATACATTACGAAACTGAGGGAAATTCATTTGTTGCAGGCGAAATGGGACGCCAATTGAAATCTGTTACGGAATTACTTATAGGGTACGAACAACTTCTGTGTTTTGATTTGTTTTTTTGTAGAAAAGATCATGGCCAAGTGCGACTAAACTACAAAATCTAGCCGCTCGCTTGATGGTAATCGTCACTACGCCATAACAGCTATCTAGGTCCAAGAAAATCAGGACTTTATTAGAAGGTACAGCAGGACTTAAATTGGCTTCTCATGGAATATTATTTAGCATTAGATACCGAGCTCGGTTTACAAAACAATCACAGCAAGGTCAAACCAACGAGACATATTAATTAATGTCCATGCTTATCATATTCCTGGCACGTGTATTTTTAATTCCGCCGTTTCGCACCACCGACGACCGTCACGGATCATTAGATTCAAAATAAATTATGCAACCGGCAGTCACGTAGGGCCTGATTACACTAGGGTCTGTGGTTACAGCTGATTGTAGCTCGAATGATTGTATGACACTGTATTGTACTCGTCACTCTGACATTATTGTTATATTCCAAAAAATACGTTTGTTACAATCTACTTTGAAAGGAAACCCGTCTTCGTACATTATTTTTTGAGGGCAGAAGTAGACAGTCCTACGCAAACGAACTCTTTTTGCATGTACAATTTCTTTGTGTAACATCTTTATTAAGCATCAGCGCCATCTATTAACGGAAACATTGAAACACAGGACCATATTTATCAGTTCCATAATGCCCAAAATAAGAATCTCAGACACTGCGTCGCCCTGATTATGACGCTTCCACAGATACATTATCAGCGTCCTTCAGCTGTGCGATAAAGCGCTAACTGCGCCGCAAACGACGCGCTAATTGTACTGAATTGTGTCACCACTCTAGTTTAAATGATGTAAACACAGTCCTTATCAATGCACCAATATCATATCTGGATCTTTTGTGAATGGCTCTGGGTGATATTACAAAAAAAAAGTACGTTAGTTGTTTATTAGGATGAAGATTTGTTTCATTTGTAATAAGAATTCTAATTTTGCTTTGAATAAAAACGAAATGTCGTTTAAAACGGTGTTCTGTTTCATCTAATTGACCTAGTGACATTATCTTTAGTATTTTAACTATAAAAACAATGAGAATTGTAGAAGCTCTAGTGGCGTCTCTGTTACACCTCACCCCGAGTTTTAAATTTAATATTATACTCTATTTTTGATCATATACGTCTCGTTTCCATATTTTAGTAAACACTGCCAGATATTTATTTACTTTAAAACAAAGTTTAATATACCTTCCTCGTGAAATATTAATTAATACAGTGGAATGAACGATATGAGGAAAAAACAAAACTCGGTCTTTCCTGTCACACAATTTTTAAATAAGGTACAAGTTCACGATCATTAGAAGATAAGTGTTGTGTGGGTTTTTGACATTACAGCCGATTACATCAACAGGATCCAGGGTCGGTAGATAGTATGATGGCCATCTGTCATGCGAGATCATATCTCTTGCATCTTTTGGCTTTAATTCTGGTGACGGTTGAATTTTCGTTGGACCTTAACCAAATTTGACAAGCTACATTGTACCAATGAAGTGTGTTAATACAGAACTATTCAAACAAAGATGTTGCCTATAAATCTGATTCTTAACATTATGATAGACCAGAATGATCAAGTGTCTCATTAAGTAAACTTCGCCATTCTACTATAGGCTCTCAACAATTTATACCTAATCGGAGTTGAACAGAAGGCTTAAAGTATTACTTTTGTTTAGGTTTGCTTTGGACGAAGGTCTGGCAACTATTGACAGTTTACAACAAACTCTTAAAATGGACGATGCAATCACTATATTCTGGATTCTTGGCAATAGCACATGCAGTAGCATGCTTTTCGAAATGTATTTTACAACTTGATATTAAACATAATGCATTAACTAATTCTCGAGCTGCTCACAAATGATCCGTACCTTAATAAAAGTTTATCGCATTTAGGGAAACTGCATCCAATTAATGCATAGTCATGTTTCCATCCTTCATTGCAAAGGGGTTTCGTGGGGAAACCTCCCGTCTGGGCTGTTGTCTCGCTCACCCCTCGTACGAGTGAAAGAGATATAATTCCATTGCTAATTAACCATTAAGGGAGTTGTTTTGTTGTATAAATAGACATTGGGAGAGACTGCTGGGAAACCATGAAAGGATTAAAACAAATTCACTACATACTGATGTGATGCCTGTTATGTTCGCGGCTCATTTGACGTTTATACATTATGGTGCATTTTAAATATGATTTTGGGAGCTAACACAGTTAACTTGTAATATACACAGTATTTTCAACTAACAGAATTTGAATAAACTGAAATGCAATTAAGACTTATGTATGACTAAGGTTTTTGATAATTTTAAGATTAATAATAAAGTGTTGTTTGGTGTGGATAAAGAATATATAAATGTAGATATCAATATGGTAGGTCGTATTGAGTCTGTCATCGTTGATACATCATCATTTGGAGACCGCACAGAGCGATCACGTCGGCCAGCCATTTATCGAGTCAGGAAAAGATTACGCCGATCATGTCATTTCCTATTGCATAAACAATACCATCATCAATTTCCGAGAATCATACTTGATATGAAATTGCAACGTACTTAATATGAACTCCATTTTCAAGGTTCCGTACTTAAAGTGCACGACAGAATCTTTTGCCAAGTCAACACTGCGAAGCTGTATTTATTTTTGCTGGTGGTAGGATATATTTTATATCCACCCAGATAGCGACTACGGTACAAGGTGCTAAAACCTGCCGTAGTGACCCACATTCAGTATATTCGGTTCTATCAGGCCGGCATATTTGTATCGACTGTCGAGAGGTAATCATCTCTCTTTAGTTGCCATTCTATTAAACCCCACGCCACCTACCATCAGGTGAAGTTACAGCAGATAGCGGTGTAAAATTGTACACAATATGTCCCATTCTAGCGAATGTCCCAAATAATAATAAAGACTCTGTATCCATAATACAGAAGCCTCACTGCGCGAGTCCAACTCTCTCTTGGGCGGTATTTTTGTTCTGTCATATCTCTTTATCAAAACCCCGTACGAGACGTCGGCGCTTTTGTTGATATCATTGTTTTATCTTAACGGACGAGAGCTATATGGAAGTATCTACAGCATGCGATTTCAGCTAATCAGTAATCGCATACTTCTCCATATGGTATATAGTCTAATATGGGGAAAGCAAAACAAAAGCGAATTGACAGTAAGGTCTATTATCGTAGAAAAGTCTTTTCTTTCCTCTTGTTTAGAAGACAGATCAATAAACAGTTTCGATTCCAATTAAATGTGATTTTTATTTCTACAGTATATTTACTTCTACTATCATTCCCGCAAAATATTCCCTACGAAGCGTTACGTTTGAAAGCCGTTTGTAGCCATAGGCTCTTTGCCTGTACGATTTTTTATTACGAAAGCCCCGGTTTTGTGATTCAATAAAGAACCATCAATGGAAAAACACAAAGCTAGGTACACGAAGCAAAAAAATATCCCGGAAACGAACGCAAACATACAGACAGTCAACAGGTATGCATCTGAAGCTAAATTAAAAGCAAGGTTCGTACGAATCGGAGATGCCACTAATAATAGCCGCACCGAAATAGAATATGGTGTTGGCGATTCCGTCGCAAGCGCAACGTTTTATGGATGCGTACGTGAAATTGTTTGTAACGAAATGAATTCCAAAGTTTTGAATGGTTCGATGCAAATACATTGGATGAAATGCGACGTAGATCTGAATGGATATGTGCGAAATAAATAATAAAATTTTGTAGTTGACTTTTTTATAATTTTATTGCAAGAGTATTTATGCGTTAAATTTTAACTTGTAATCAAAGCAATAATATAAGCATGTGCTGAAACAAATAGTCGGCAACTCAAAAGACACGGTAAGTTTTAATGTAATGGTTTTTAAATTTATAATAACGATCTTAAATTAACATCATGACATCTAAAAACAGCCAACACTAAAATAAAATCCATTCTCCCGTGGGAATATAGTCATACGATTAAAAAAACAAATATAACGAGAAAACATAATGATATATTCGATCTACGAAGATTGTAAAACAAGAAGTGCAAATTGAAAGACATGATTTATTGTGACGCGTCAAAACGACTAGACTACGAGAGGAACAAATTGCAAACGATATTGCAGCCAAGGGATCAAGGGAACACGCAGAGATAGAAAATTATTAAGGATATAATGAGTTTTGACTCGTTTCTAAATTGCATATCGGGGAGTTAAAAATGATCAACGCGATTACAGGGCAAATTGTAAACCGTACAAGGAAAAATGTATTTTAGGATTTTTATTTAATTTTTAGAAACCTTGCTGCATACTGCTTTAATTTGTGATAACGATATTTCTTACGCAAACAGGAAACCGCAAACTTGATCATTGCTTACCTGCAAAGAAAAAAAAATATAATAACAATTTAAAAAAGAAACAACAAAATTTTAAATTTTGGCAGAACAAGATTGTAAAGATTTGGTTCATAATCCATCACGCCGGCTTTACGTGACTCGGTTCTTTTATCACAAATATGAGAAAAAAAAACAAAGGATTTTTTTTACGGCGGAGAAGACCACGCAGTGTTGAAGGATTTGCATCCTTTGTCTATGATTTTGAGTATAAATAAATGAATTAGGATTTAAGACTGGTTTTCGGTTAAGCGGAACCGGTTAAGCATTTTAAATGTTCCTTAATCTGTTTTAAGTTTTAATATTTGTACAGTCATGGTATTTATTGCTGGTAAACAGCGTAAGTCCAATAACAATTTGAAAGGAAAGGGATTTTTATGGAATTGTATTGTTGTCCAATTTAAAGTGTGTTCATGCAGTCAACCACCATAATTATTGGTTAGAAAAGAAGGAAGGACGAAAAAGGCTTGTAAATAAGTTCAATACTAGATATTATGAATCTAAAAAAAAACATTTAACGCGCCTTTATTCTTAAAAGAGTAAGTAGAGGTGCAACTATGGCATCCACTTTGCCGTCCATAATGTGATAATGGGCGAATCTATTTATGAATCTTAATAATTTGAAGTAACGAGCGTAGGGTTGTTACAATTCTTTGTAACAAAAACCAATTACAGTATAGTTAGTTATAGACTGAACATCAGAGCCAAAATGTGTGCTCCAATAGTACAAATTGGTAATAAGTCATTATCTTATTTAAATTGTCACAGGGTCCTTAGATATTAATACAAAAATAACATAATTACAGTAAATATGCTAATATGCGCAATAAAAACGTGCAAATCACGATATGGAAAAATAATGAAGTTATTACATAACTTCTATTTCACGGTAGACTGAGTAACCGTCGAATGAGCGCAAAATTATTGTATGACAATCTTCCCAATGTCCGCTCTATATCGACGGGTGAAAAGCTAATTGAGCGACATTTTACTGCAACACTAAGTTTCATACATATTTAAAATGACTCTTTTCTGTTTTTTTTAACCTAGTCAAAAAATATTTCGAAAAAAAAATTCGCTTAATACAATTAGGTTTTCAACCGTCGATACAATCTTAGATCTCTGTTCTGTAATAACATTTTTGGCGCGCATTACTGTTTACGTCCAGCCGTGTTTCACCAGGAGAGCGACCAGCTCGTCCCATCAATGTATTATAATACGGTTACACTGCAATCATACGTTATTAATGTTTTGAAAACAAGCGCCAGCAACAAACTGTTGTAAAACGCAGTTGTCCAATGTTTAATTACGTAGTGTTATTTAACTTTAGATATGTGCGTATCGATTGTATTTTCGGTTCAATTAAACGATATCGAATCGTAAATATTATTTTATATTATATTGTATGAAAAATATTTTTGTTAGCCGGCCCCGGTAGCTGGCACAGGTTCTTAAAGGGTTTTGTTTGTTTTATAACTCAATTAAATTTTATATATTCACACATACGGACGTAATTAGTAAACTTATACTTCGCCGTCAATTCCGAAGTTCTGAGAGCGAATATATCACTATATCGAACACAAATTTCGATTCTTAATAACAGATAAATTCTACCATAGAGCAGGCATGTTAAGTCTTACATCATTATTAGTTGCCTGATCTAGAAATCGAATCTAGAACCTCCTACTTCTCAGTCCAATTACGCTGCTAGATTAACGAGACGATAGTTAAAAAATATTAAAACAATTTTGATAAGCAAACGATGTCATTAGTTCAGTGGCTGAAATTGGGTCGCAGCCCTTGAACTCTTGAGCAGATCATCAGCAGCCTCTTCGTGATAACCCTGAATTAATTACGTGTTAATAATCGCTTTGGAATATTATATTTTATTAAAATCCAAAGGAGTATCGTGTCCATAAATGTTTCCTCTATCCATAAAAAAGACGAATTTATTTGCACTGTTATTAAAAATAGCAGTTTTAGAAGGCATAGCTGTTAGTTTTTTTCTGCACCTGAATGACGATAATATAAGCAAGTCACTCGTTTGCTAGTAAGAATCATGGTTGTCCATAATGGTTAACACCTCCAGCCAGGACTTCGATTACAAAGCATTAGATACTAACACACTAGGAATCATGTTATAATGACCATAAACGAATTTGGCAAATGTTTTCAAACGGGAATAAAATTGTGCTTGTACCTTGCACTTGGTGTTAGAAATGAATCTCAGGATAGACATATTACTTTATTCAAAATTATTGTTAATTGTCTATAATGTGTTTATTGTATAAAACACTTTTCTATGTGGGTACCATAAAGTGATCCCACTGCGCCTGTTGGGAAGCGGGGTCCGTAGAATGTTAACTGATGAGAGGTGATATTCCTCGTCAGTCAACACAATTACGCCGGACTGTTTGACCCGGATATACACAGGCTTATCCCGGAACGCGACTTACGTGTTATTATGGCGGGTTTTAATACCTTGTGCACGGTGGTCACTCACTATCCGGGCGGATACAAAATATATCCAACCACCAGCACATGTGTAACGCGTAGTAAATACGCTACACTCGCAGATGCTCCGGCACAATGCGCGGTGTGTCATCGCCCTTACAGATCTGCGCGCTAGAAGCGCAATTGCGTCAGATAAGCCTCGACAACAGCTGATAAAGATACAATAGCCCTTGCGTTATGCAACCAGCCAGATTGCTGCGCACTTAACCGACAACGTTCCATTTTCATCTCTATTCTACTAATAATAGAGTCGACGCCAATCCCGCACAGTTTGTAAACACTCGCGTACAAGCACGCCAGCGCACAGCTGTGTATTCCATTTACATAATAAAGTTAAAACCTAACGTGTGGGTTTTAATTGGCAGTGAATAAACAGCTCAATATACATGTATTTATGGATTAATGTCCTTCGTCGTCGGAAAGTCGTTTATTACCTTTCGTTTATGGTGTGCGAAGTCGACATTACGAGCCGACTTCCGTGGTAATAAGTTGTTTCTACTCAATTATAGCGCACGCTGACGGTTGCATTGAGATTTGCCACACACGCGGCCGATCCGTGGCAAATCTCGCAGTATATCACGTATGCGGCATGCACTCGTGTTCCTTCGCCGTATGACGTTAAGATATCGATGTGGTTCCGAAGCGTGGCGTGTCTGTTCGGTGATAATGACATGGTATTGGTTCTTCAAGGTTTTATAACAAGACATCGCTAATATGAGGTTGAGGATTGAGACATGGACACGTCGATTTCGAAAGAAGATATTTGATTTTCATAATGGGTAATTGTCATTTTTTCTCTTTGTCAAAAGACAAAAACTATAGAGAATACTGAATTAAACAACTTCAACATTGTCATCTAAAGTTATTTATTAAGTTATTGCTTGTGGTAGGATATATTTTATCCGTCCTGATAGCACCACAGTACACAAGGTGTTAAAACCCGCCATAGTGGCCCACATAACTGTCGCGTTCCAGGATCAGCCTGTGTATATTCAGTTCCAACAGGCCGGCATAATTGTGTCGACTGCCGAGGGTTAATCATCCCTCGTCAGTCGACATTCTATCGGTCGCCACTCCACTTACAATCAGGTGTAGTGGAGTCACTTTGCCGTAAACAAGTCGTAAAAGGTGGTAAACAATTTACATTGTACTAAAAATACAATAGAAATTATATATGTTTGTACGTTATCTAATACGTCTAAAACAAATCTCTATTAATACACACGTAAAATGTCAATGAACGTGTTGTGGTGGAGTGCCAAGAAATGTCCAATTAACCGAATGTTTGACGCCGTTATATGTAAACAAACATCAATTTTTAGACCATTACGTAGAGATATCCATCATGTACGAACAGACGGGAAAAGTTGGCAAGATTTTTATGGTATGAGTCTTATGGCGCTACTAATAAAGATTCTATGTACGCATTCATCCAATAGCCTGTTTTGTCTATTGATTATAAAGTAATTCGGGGGACGGTAGATGTCTTCATTGTCGTTTGCGCGTTGCAGTCCACTGCTGGATATAGGCCGTTCCCAAGGTACGCAACAGACAGACTCTTAACAGACATACAAAATTATAATAACCAAAACAAGAGGAACCTTCACCCTGCTAACCTTCTCCAACAATCACTAAAGCCTTTGGTCCAGCGCCTAATCTTTTTCCGGTTATGTCGGATTGCTGTCTCACCGAACTAGAGTGAAGGAATAGAGAGTGCAACTATACATTGCGCACATACTTACGCACTCGGCACTATAATATCTCCTGCATACCTAGCTGATCACCATTGGCCGCCGTGGCCGAAATTGGGTTAGGAAGGATTTATTCATTCAATAACTTATTGTAATAATGAACAAAATCAAAAATCACACGTCCCAATAAACTAAATAATATTATTTGTATTGTTGAATAGATAATGATAGCAGCTTAGATAAGATTAACTTGAATTGATTTTATCAGTGACGAAGCGTGTATAAAATGCATAAATATATTTCTCGTCCTGATACCGAATTAAAATAACAAAAACAATTTTTGTTTTTACTTATCAATCGTCCGACGAACTGACGTCAAAGATCGCTCGTAAAACAGATACGCCGAAAGTTTACAACGCGGAAACGATTTGGGTCGACCCCACAAAGTGGTATAAGCAGGGTGATGATATAAATCCACCTAAGCCGATCTCAATTATGACGATTCGGCTTCTACAAGTTTATGATCTTTGTTGTTTTGATACTGAACAAAGTTTTATGTGGGTTACGAATATGCGCAGTTTGCAATGTTTTATACGATTAAATATCGAGATGACTACGTGCTCTTTTCGTAGTAAGTAGTACGACAAGCTATAGACACACTTTGCATTGGGCAGGCCATGAGACTTTAAATGACCACTGGTTCCAACGAATTTCATTCAAAACAGTAATTGCGTCTACAATTTGGAAGCAAAAATAATCGAACCTTCTTTACAGACAGACCGTTGCGTACGATACTGAAACTTTAAATTAAGAAATTACATCTATACATACTATAAAACAAAGTCCCCTTTTCTGTCCGTGTGTATGTTATCGATTTTCTTAAAATCTACTGAACGGATTTTTAATAAACCAAATTTCATATGGACATACTTTAAGAGCCTGGGAAGTTCTTTTTTATTTTATCCCGGGACTCTTATCCCGGAAAACTTATTCTCGCACGCGAAACCGCAAGCAAAAACTAGTTAAAAATAAATACGTGTTACTAAAATCGCAACAGACAGTCAAACATAGATCCAAAATAGAATTACATGCGATTGTACTATGTACACTGACGTCACATATTTTTCATGCAAATCCTTTCACCAATTCGTATCCGTCGATATTGGCAGACGATCCGACAGTAACATGAGTGGGATAAAGCAAACGCAACACAGATCCAGGCATCAGATACAATAGAGGATCTATAACACTGTTAGCTGCCAGTCAATCACACTTTGTACTGTAATATTATAGAGCTTAGGTTTTGATAGGTTTGAACGCTCTAATCTTTGGAGTTACTAATCATATTCTAATACTTTCTGTTCCGTAATTTTATTAAATCGTGTCATGTTTAAAATTAGCTCAAATTAAATAAGAACAACCAGTGATAGTACAGTGCAATCCTGAACGGCTTTCAGCATCCTATGACCATTCACCAGTACTGGGTACCCAGGGACTACGAGTGCAGGTGAGTGGTAAATACAGTCCACATATTACTATCGAAGGTCTGGTCCATTTCTCAAACACTTTCATTAATCGGAAGCTTCATTATTTTTGTGACATAAGATTTATATGCGGAACTGCGATCAAAACCTTGTACTCACGCTATACCCCTTTGAATTCAGTTCAAATAATAAACATCTTCAAACTACTTTAGTTTCGCAGTCAATCACACTTTAATTGGTTTATATTGGGAGCGAAAAACAGAGCGCAACGTAACACGACGGATTGTTCAATATTATCTATGTCAAGTGGATTTTATATACGAAGTCAATTCAGCGAGCGTAATGACTCATTCAAATGATAAAAATGTCTTCGAGAGACATCGAAAAATTAATATTGAAATGTTTCTTCTTTAAAAATAACATAAACCTGCGGTCTCAATTGTTAATTCATTAACTTTATTCATTGTTTCGCGTTCTGGAACACGAAGAAGCTTGTCGAAATGGAATCTTCGCTTTGCGTCGAAACTGAAACTCAGAGTTTACGTCGAAACTTCTCGAAACTGGAACCTCAAGTACAGGCAACGCATCATGTTATATAACGATTAAGTTACCCTACGAGTAAACTCAAGTAATAGTTAAAGCTATTCTAAAGTAATAGTTAAAGCTATTCTCAAGTAATAGTTAAAGCTATTCTCAAGTAATAGTTAAAGCTATTCTATAAATAATATTCGTTAACCTCACAGTCGTCCTCGATTATACAGATATGCTCAATGAGTGGGAACTGCATAATGGGCCGCAACTGTTCAGAGTATACAGCGCATGAAAAATCGATGGGTAGAATATAATACTATGAATTATAGCGAAAGTTATAATTCATGGTAGAAAGCATTTTATATACTGAAATTACAGAATTTCAAACGCAAATTGGTTTCAAAAGCAGACGGCGATAGCCAAGTGCAGGCAGCGATAGCCTAGTTGGGTGTGGAACGGACTGCCAAGAAGAATGTCCGCAGATTCAAATCCCCAGGGCACACACCTCTTTGTCAATTTATCGTTCGCTTTAACGGTGAAGGAAAACATCGTGAGGAAACCTGCACATCTGAGAAATTCTCTATAGGAATTTCGAAGGTGTGTGAAGTCTGCCAATCCGCACTAGGCCAGCGTGGTGGACTAAGGCCTAATCCCTCTCAGCAGTAGAGGAGACCCGTGCTCAGCAGTGGGCAAGTATATAATACAAGGCTGATATTATTATAATATTATTAAACGCAAATTGATTCATAAACACAATATATGAGTTTAATCATGAGTATAAACACAAATTGATTTTAGATGGAGCTACTGTTTGATAGAAATGCTATGCACTTATGCCTGTAACTATATTAGGGTAGGTAGATTTGCAACTGTTACGTCTACGTTTTGCATTTATCCAAGCCATAAATTAACAGGACTTGACTCTGGCTATATCGGAAATCAACTCCACGATTGACAGCAAGCAGCAGCAGTCGGATATAACAAGCAAAACTAGACTTTAAAACTCATCTACCAGTTGATACTGTCGCAATCCGGAATGAGCCAGAGGCTTTCACTCAATTTGATACTAATCGACCACGAACCGTGATTAACGATGCGCCATGCGACCAGACGGGTGCGAAATGTACTAGAACATGTCTAGACTCACTATGGGGAACAAATTCAAAAAGGTAATTGCAGCTGTCGGTATGGTCCATCAATCATACATCGTCTATTTATGTTCCAAGCTGATGATCGGGTTTAAAAAGGTCAAATATGGGTTTAAGAATACTTTATAAGTTCGCTGTGAAAAATTACTTTAATCTTTTTTTTATTGCTTTGAACGACGTGACGAGCTTGCCGTTCGCCTGATGGTGAACGATATGACCGTCCATAAACAATAGAAACACGATCCAACAACTTGAATTACAAACTATTCAAGATTTATGCCTCTTGATATTTTTTGCGAATGATCGTTTCATTCAAAATTCCGCCTTTCTCAATGGCGAAGGCGTAAATGTTTCATCCAATACTGGCCAACTTTATATTAGTTATTAATATAAACCTATTGTATCATGTATTACTTAAAAGTTTGAAGCAAAATCCACTGCTAAGTTACGCAGATGGCTACAAACAGCTGCTATCATTTACAAATACAGGAAAACTAAAAAATAAGCGTGCCCGTACAACATTCGATATTAAGTGTAGTAGTATGAAACCCGCGGACTAATTCGCGTGTGTTGGCTAGTTAATTTTAATAAGATTTAGTGCGGCGCGGCGTCGCGTCAGCGCGGGCCGAGTTGCAAGCAAATACAATTAGCGCGAGCGGGTCATTTCCACCCAAATTCAACGGTTTAACCTATTTTAAAACGAAAACGTGTTAAATAGTTACTGAGACTATGTTGTGTGTTATTTATTATATTTTACAGATGTTTTTTCTCTTAATACTAGAAAATACACACATGCTTTTATCCTCGGAGGGTAGGCAGAGATGTAACTTTGCTGTGTTGTGTGTTAATATGTGTTTTAGAGTATTTTTTATCTTAAGATATGAAAATATACACAAGCCTTATAGTCGAAGGGGGAGGGAAAGGTGTAACTACAGCACCCATTTTACATAATATTCTTTGGCAATCTTACGCCCATATTTACAAATGTAACTTACTTAAGGACAGAGCTATTCCATGATAAATAGTCTCGTTCTTAGTAGTTTAGACATGACTGTTTTCTCAATGCATAGGAATAGTTTAACTGGCATAATTGTAAAACGAAAAACTGTAAAAGTTAGTATTGTATTGTATTGTTAGTTAGTTAACTGTAATGTAATGGTGGCGTAGCTTTTATCGGAGTTTAAATTCAGCACTATTAATACTTATACGCGTTTTTTGTATGATTATAATCTGTTTCTATGCCTAAATAAAAAAAAGTTAGGAGCGCTGTTATTCATTAATATCGAGATACAGCTTTACTTTATTTATCTCTCATATAAATAAAGCTGAACGAAGCCACAGAAAACTATGTAATTGCCGACACTATGCCTACGGGCGTACTATGCGTCCTCGTATGATTTGCGAAAACGGGTTTTCGTATATTATGATACTCTAGATTCAGCTGACATACAAATTGTGACACAGTACAGTAAAAAAGACAAAATAAATCATACAAATGGGCCGTAACATATAATTGTTTAAGGCTCTCGTCGAGCAAATGGCCTTGAACATTCGTTCCATATTTATACGCATGATTTACAGGAATATGCAAAGATTTATGTATAATTTCTATATACATTTAGATATTTTAAAAAAATAGCCAAATGTTCTTTATTAAACATCTAATAATGTTGGTGAAATTATAAAGAGGGCTGTCTTTAGGAGGTGATGCACGAAATGAACCATGTTAGTGGCATTTTCATTTTAAAACTAATAAAATAATATCTACATTATAAAAAAAAACAACTAAACTAAATATAACATACCGTAGAAAAACGTTTTTTTTTTCCAATAAATTTTTGATAGCCTCTAAAAATAGGACTAACGCGCCATTTTCCTCTGGGTAGAGCCTTAATAGAACACAGTATTCCCCGCCTGTCCCCGCAAACGACGTCATAATATGTTTGCAAACATTTGGACCATAAACATTGATAGCGTATATTTAGATAAAATCCGATAAAATATAAGATAGAGCTATATAAAATGCTTCAGCGATATCGGCAAATGGCTTTAGATTTTGGCTTCAAACGACTTCTTATCTTGTATCTTTAGCTATTGAAGTAAAATAGAAAAATATTATAAAGCGACATCGAGGTTAGTTGCTTTATATAGAAAATGCTTTAGAATATGAACTTATTTTTAAAGTATCTTAGCGACACGAATTCTGAATTTATGTAGGTGTTTTTTTTTAGATGAGTTTAATCGAGTATATTATTATTGGATGACGAGACGAGTTTATAGTCTGACGAGAAAACAGTTGCAACACCATTCGGAACTTTGATACGAAGTTCTATAATGACAGTAAGAACGTCTTGAGATATCGACTGTTGCTCAACAGTTAAATTTGACAGCGTTTCTTGTGAAGCAAATCGTTCGTTTTTAAAGTGAAACTTCTTCAGAATCGTTATGATTTGAAACTCCATGAAACGAAAATGCGTCACGATATTTAAAAAAAGAACAGCGTTCAATCAGCCACCATGCGACATTTTGCATCCTTTTATTATATATTTTATTTTCTTTTTATTTATTCTTTTGGTAGTATGTGTTTAATACGTGTATTTACGCCTGCGCATTACAAAACTCTAGAGAAAACCATGCGTGTTGTATTATTCTTGAACTATCTAACAAATATTATAACAGCATTATTTCTTAGTAGGTAGGTACTTAAGGCGGGGAAATTTTAATTAGAAGTCTTCCAGTAATGATACAATATGAAGTCACGTAATCAAACAACCAAAAGATAAACATCGTTTTCGAGAAAACTCGCCGCACATGATAGAATCAGCTGATAGTAGCGGTGATTAATTAACCGACCTTGAACTATTCCGGTGACGGCGCGAAGGTCACGGACAGATTTTATTACTTTAATATTGTTTAAAATGGCATGCACAGGTTCATCAGGTTGAAAATCCCTTTTGAGGTAACGGAACCCTTGGAAAGTAATTTAATTTGAAATCTTCATAAAATCATCCCATGAAAACAAAGAGTAACCTTTGATTCAATTGCAACATGTCACTACATATTATAAAATGTAATAATAAAAGAACAAAAAATCATAGTATGATTTTGCACTGTAACGCAAAAAATACCATAAACATGGAAGGCTTAGTTTGAAACTGGGATTTCCTCAGTCTCATTACCTTATGATGAATTATGTCTAAATGGGTGCCGTCCTTTGCTCCTTTGTAACAGTATGCGGGTTTTTCTAATACGACTTGTCCGGTACTTGATTTGGTTTCCCGAACGGGATTTGATGTGGACATTCCAAAGGGGAATGTCGGCAGACGGCTGGCCGTAAAAACTTAGTAGGATAATTTCTGCAATAGGCTTCTTAAGCCTGCATCGATCCCATAGCAGAACAAGAAAAAAAAATCTTGGCTTTAATTTTATTATAGGCATGACGTTCAATATCAAGCAAGCATCTCTGTTCAGCTTATATTTAAAGATTGGCATTTCAAAGTAATTCGATAGTGAAAGTGAAATTTTCTTTGTTACCTTTAGCTAATAAAACATAACCAGTTAGACGACAAAGACTTTCACCTCAGCAGGAACACAGGCGCTGGCTGTTGTATAAAGTAGTATTTTGCTCGTGACTCCGTCTCTATAATGACCTTCCCAATGTGATAGTAGCGTGTAGCATTCAGAAATGAAGGTTTAGGATCGTGAATTTTTTAGATCCAAGCCAATCTAATTTTCTTAATCCTAGATCCCATTAATCCAAATTTATAAACTTTACCTATATTGTAAAATAACAATTTCGAATATAAAAAAGTACAGAGTATGTTTATTAAGGTATTTCGATGTCACAGAAAAAGTATAAATTTATTAATTTCATATTTTTCGTTAAATAAGATAATATCGAAAATTCGATAGATTCGACATCTACACGAAAACATAGTAAATAAACGATTCATTGTTACAATGCGCTTCTGAAGTAGAGTTTACAAATATAACTTAGTTCTACGAATCGTTTATCCAAGAGACGTAACTAACTTTCTAAATGGCGCATGGAACTCACAAGTTCGCCAATAATTGTTCATTTTAAACCCTCGGCAGAAATAAATGAGAACTTCAGCGAAAGAGTTACACAAAGATATGTTTCAATAGTTAGAATGAAATAAAGTGAATCGACAGCGATTGAACCCAGTGATAACTCGTAGACTGATGTAGAAAGAATGAAAGCATATATATATCCTAGTTATGTTTGCTTTGTAATTATTAGTTAGTAGGTAGATTTTAGTTTTAATTTGTCTTTTTGTAAAATATCAACATTGCGTACTAATTTGTGAGTGTTGTGTACTCCTATTACTGGTACACACATCAGAATGTGACTTTACTACTTTTATGTTATTAACAAGAAATGTGTGTACTGTTGGAGAACCTTATTTAAATAAATAAATAAATAAATAAAAAGCAATAGAAAGTTTAAAAAGAACTTCGACCTTACTAGTGAGACAAAGAGTAGAAGTTAGAATGTTATTACTTTACTAATAAAGTATATTTCTGATGGGCGAGTGTCGGGTGTATTCTACCCTACCCTATAAGGTGTACCGCCCTATATTTTAAGGAGATGGTCTATCAATATAATATGTGCTGAATTATTTCCAAATACGTTCAAAAAATTCTTCGTTTACTTCCGACAAACATCTAAACCGCCGAACATTTCAAAATATCGCATATACTTGGTAAGATTGTACTTAATACAGCGGAACGAACAGCGGTTTCAAAGACGTTCAGTCTCTTATGGCCTATAAAATATTAAGTCTATTGTATACCTAAATATATCTCAATACGCCAACATAAAACACTAACAACAGAATATAGAAGATAAACTTTGCCGACGAGACGTATAAACACGTCTGTACAGTTAAAAACCAATTAACCGTTACCAATAATAGTCGACATTAATGTGGTCACATTAAAACACCGCCACGGCACGCCGCACGTCATGTTTATAGACGACATGAACGTCAACATAAAAATAATTGAAGTTTTTTAATTTGTAAATAAATTGTACAAAGTTGAGTACTTATGCTAATCGTAGTAAAACGTAGGCAATGAGAAACAACCAATATGACAAGAATTCTTGTTTATGAAGGTGCGTTGAGCTCAAGACTGCACACGGTCAAAAAGGAAGCCATTCTTTGACACAACAGCTGTCACTACTACTGACTTGTTTGGCACATTTATTTCCAAGATACCTTACCTGACCTTACTTACCTTACCTTACTTGATATTTTTTCACGGATACCTTCAAAAATGATTAAGACTTAACCGTCATTAAACATTCAGGTATATTCATAAAATAATATTATACTACTAATACGTATCCTGGCGTGGCGTAACAGCGATCTTAGGTAAACACAAAGGCTCGTCTACCGAAGCTCGCAAAACCGGTCTCACGTTAGTAGGTCTGAGCGGTTTCCTGGTCGCCTGCCTACATAGTTATAATAATTTATGACATAAGTCAATTAAACCTGCTCATTTATGTCAGAGTCTATCAGCTGTCTATTGTTTATTATGTAACCGGAGAGGAGATGTTTTTATAGGTATTTTGTGTTCATAATGGCTTGAGAATAGGCGTCGAAGTATTATAACGTCAATTTAAAATGATGCCAATTTAAAAGCTGTTTTCCGTGTCGTGATGGTGAGAGGATGTATTTTGTATTTGGTCGTATTATATTATGAACATTTCCTCGCTTAGTAAGACAGTATACGATGTTGAGTATCAAATTCGATACCGATATTACTCAACCATATTTTAATAGATAATAACATAATGTTACATAATTCTATTAAAACGATAGTCTTGCCCTTTGAAATCGTTTATAATAAAGGACAAAGTTCAGCAGTAATTTGGAACTATGCGGTTTACGATGTCACGTGGGAAGGTTTCACCAACTGTTCGAGTGAAAGGATTATTGTTGAATCAAGTTTGAGTGAAATTGTGCCATACATAATCAGGAGGATCTTTGATTTTGAATATTTATGAAGAAGAGTTTCACTAATGGCTTATACAAACACATTATACCCGGTGGTGCTGGTGGTAACATATATTTTATATCCGTCCGAATAGCAACCACTATACACAAACTAAAACCCACCATAGTGGCCCACGTAAGTGTGTCGCATCCCGAATCAGCCTGTGTTTATCCGGTTCCAACAGGCCGGCATAATTGTATCGACGGTCGAGGAGTAATCATCTCTCATCAGTCAACATTATATTGGACCTCACTTCACTTACCGTCAGGTGCAGAGGAATCAATTTGCCGTGACCAGATAAAAAAACGCGTAAGGGTAGGCAGAGGTGCAACCACTTTTCGTATGTTTCTGGGGTCTCATGATGTGATATTGAGCAGAAAAAGTCGAATATCATTTTTCCCGACCCAGTACCTCAGTGATGTACCGCGCACGCGATAAAGGGCGCCACCGACAGTGTCGTGTTTTAATTTTGTGTATTAATTAATATCAATGCATGTAGAGTCCAGTTAATTATCCCAGTTGCTATCTTTGTGTATTTTCCAAGTTACATGGTTTGAGGATCTGCGCAGGAGATTTATAAACACAGGACTTGGCTATGGCGCTGTTTAATATTCGTAGCAAACTACAAGGTGAGCGGCTATTCCATGTTCATTCATATATATTAAAAACAAAATACATACAACACATTATTGTTAATATATTTCCATACATATGTATTTACTATACACAAGCTAATAAAATGAATACACATTAAAATGGAACAGACGAGAATAAATGTAACAAAGTTCAGTTGTAAATGAAGACGTCACGGCGCAATGCGATTTGCGAGTCCAATGACACGCGCGCCGCGTCGCGTTCAATATACAGGGGCAACGATGTCGGTGTTACCCTAGCACATAGATAATACAGGACTTGCATGATAGCTATTCAAAAAATCTAAATTTAGAGCCGTTTTTACATGACGACTTTCAATAATGCATATAAAAATTACGTAAAAAATAATTAAAAGTGTATTTATCTTAGCTTACGTTATTAAAAATTCTTAAGTTAGATTACGTGTAGAGAGATAGTGGAGTAGTTGTTGCAATTATAATTATATCTCTTGATGGAATGGTTTTTGTTGTATCTGACACGATATAATGACGTTATTGCATTACATGAAGGAAGGCAAAGTACGTCTTACGTCGTAAAGTCTTTGAGGATGAGCATTCTATACTACTTTATACACAAATTGGGCCGACAACCGAGACTTGTTATGAGAACCCTAAGTTTATTAAAATATAATTTAAAATAATTTAGCATAAAAACTGTTCGCCTGTCGCCATGGCCAGTCGGTGAGCGTCGGGCTTTATCAAAGAGTTTGCTTCATTCAACGCCACATCTAAATGTAAAAGTATGGCTTGTGTTGCGTATTTTAATTAGTTCATTTGAAATTTAAAACGACCGTTTTTCGTTTTGTGACAGAATATTGTTGAAGGAATAATTTAAAACAGGACTATGTCGCAGAAGTATGACTTACTTGAAGTTGATTTTTTTTACATATTTTAAAATGCTAAATACTTGTGTCTGTAGTCCGTACCTTTGAAGGGCGCACGACATTTTGTCCATAGCATTTTCTTTGCATGCGATGGTCTTTAATATCAAGTTAAAATCAGATAAATTTTATTTATTTTTAAATACTGTAAAGTACCTTTCAAGGAAAGTGCTGAGATACACAACATTTTCCCTATAGTACTTCTGCCAAAAATATCCGAAACTGTGACTTCAAAGAGGCAAATACATTATAAATAAATTAACGGTATTTTACTTTATAATAAAACTGTTCATTCCAATTTGTAAAAGCAATTAGAATACAGACCGAAGTTCTCATAATGCGAAGACTAGCTTTCCCACGTTGAGAATATTTAGCGGCCAATCAACTGTTTAGCACTTTTGTTCGATGTGTGAAAGTTGATAAGTATGATTTAATGAGAACTGATTCGTATCATTAGTAATTGTTTTTTTATGCGTTTGAGTTCCGACGTGAAGCGGTATTTCCACCTTGTTCTATTTGTTTTGGATATAGCCTAGTTCAAACTGATTAAATATTTAGTAGCGTTCATGTTGGTTTACGTTTATAAAAGACAATCTCACAAAAAAAAAAAATCGTAACACTAAACAACGCGATGCATCATTAATCTGTCGCAAATGTACGAGATATAGACATTCATTATGTAGATGTAGAATATTAAACATACACTTAAATTAATTTGAAGCCAAATACCAACATTAAAATGTTCAAAACACAGAAAACACCGCAATTATAACATAAAAACGTTCCGATACCGTTTACACAAACCACTTAATTAAATTGGCTGAGCTCATTAAGCACATTCGATGTCATGTTCGTATTGTGACAGGTTATTGTAGATTAATTAAATTGCTTCTTGTTATGCACCCCTAGTATATCGGCTATACAAAAACAATTGATTTTCATCTTGACCATGATTTAAGTCATTGTGTGTTGGTCTGGGAGGTGATATTTGTTCCATAGGATGAAGGGAAGAGAGGGGGGGAGCTGGATAGTCTGAATGAATGATGATAAACGATCATGTCACTTGGCTGAAGGTGATCTCTACTATTGCCAAGAAAAAGTTTAAACAATATCGAGATTTTTCTATTGGTCTGAATGGCATTGCACTACGTTCATCATTTCGAGACATTATGTGTTAATTTTAAACAATAACTTTAGTCAATAATGACCACATACGATAATGCAACAACGAACTCACACACAAACACAAAATGCAAAAACAAAATAAATTTATATTTATTCAGCGACACATTATTTGCACTCATCAAATAGATCAATCCAAACCGGATCAATATTGATCGATGACGAGTGAACGACATGGCGATGCCCCGCATCATCAAGGACGGTGCCGGGTGAACGAATGTAAACACTGGCATCGATCAAACGCTTTTCACCGGTCATTGATATTAACGAAGTATTTTTAAGCAAACCAGTGGGTCATCTGATGGTAAGTGGTCACGTCTTCACAAGTGTGTATGCATGTAAATATTTAAATAAAATTAATGGATGTTATGGCAGTGGATTCATACAATTCGAATTTGAAGAAGATCAACATCTCAGTGCGTTTCGTACCATTAAGGCTGCAAAATCTTCTAAACGTTGGGAGAGAATAATCATATATATAACCGTAATAAAATCAGCACAATATTTTTATTTGAAAGTCCCTTAAATTTGGAAATACGATGTACCAGATGATGTGTACACAGTTTACTGTGTAACATGTTAATTTACCGAAGTTTTTTTATCTGTGCACATAAGTCATTGCACTGTACATTTCAGTAAAAAATCCCCTTAGAGATAGTCGCCAATATTATGCCAGGACAAATTGCCTTTTAGCACTTGGCTTACAAAAACTGCATACTGTATGCCGATTTGTACATTAATTATGACTAATACCTTTTTTCGTATAACATCATGCAACTACTTTAAAAACTTCTAGTTTATCGAATGGGTTGACTGCGTTTTTTCATTCGCAGAATAATCATCTCGAACGAATACGAATGAATCGGTTCGGCATAAACGAATTTCGGTATAAAAAACTCGCTTTGAGAGCATGCTAGTGTGTTTAGGACCAAGGACGGTGGCATGTGATTCGGTTTTTTTTATGTCTGTGAGTTGATTTTTAATGACTAACGCTGGTGGGATTTTATTTTTTTTATTTTTATGATTAGATCAAATTCGCCATGTGTTTATAACATAGCGAGTATAGTTGGGTGTGGAACGGACTGCTGAGATGAATGTCCGCAAGTTCAAATCCCAAGTGCACATACTTTTCTAAAAAAAATATGTGTGTATTATTTGTGTATTATCGCTTGCTTTACCGGTGAAGGAAAACATCGTGAGGAAATGTGCATATCTGAGAAGTCTCTATAGGAATAGGGGACCGGACAGGTATTACCAAAACATCTGAAATTCAGTTTAAAGTAAAGTTTGTAATATTAAAAATATTATCTCATATTTGTTTTTGTAAAAGAGTTGTGATTTGTATTTTTAAAACAATAAATAAAATACAATAATTATAGTATTTTTAGTCTATACTTTACGGCAAATGAAACACCAATCACGGCGCATGACGTCACACGTGGGTAAAATGTAAACAAACAGACGTCATCTGGATGTCATACCGCGTTGTGTTATTTTAATGCTTTAAATGTGTTTTTTGACACAGAACTGCTCTAATAATTAATATTAATTTATACGGGACGTTGTTACTATCTTCCAGCTTAACGTTTACAGATTGTTTAATCGTTAATCATAATGGACCGCAAAAATATCGTTGGTGCGTCGTACCTGAATGTAATAATACTTCTATATCTTTACCAAACAAATTATTTATAGATGTACCACGAAAAACAGATATACGAGTAAAGTGGTTGCAGTTAGCAAGACGAACCTACGACGGAATGTCTGCAGACTCACCGATTTAGTTCTGTGAGGATCACTTTGATGTAAGTAAATAAAAAAATAGTGTTTCGGTTTAAAATAAATCGATGAATATTTCAATTAATTAAATCATTTGTACACCCAGGGAGGTTATGGCTTTCATGGCCTACAATTTTTGTAGGAAACATCTTTCTCTAAGCTCAATATTTATTACAATACCGTGAAACAATAGCTTTAATACTTTAACTCGTAGAATTACCCCAAAAATTACCATAAAAAAAAATACCCTGCTGATTCAGTTTTACCCTAAATCTAGGGTAAATAACCCTAATCTGGCATTATTGAATCATTGTTCAAATGACAAGACTTGTCAAGTTGCTTTATCCACGTATGACGTCACACGAGACGAAATGACATAATGTAGCGTTTGCGCGGGAATTATAGCTATTTAACATTTAGGCATGGTTTTATGTCCTTTTTAAGCTTTATTTGTGCAAAATACTATTTTTCTTGGCTGTTTATATCCACAATGATCAATTTAAAACACCTTCTGAAAATTTGTCCGGTCCCCTATTTTGAGAGTGTGTGAAGTCCAATCCGCGATAGGCCAGCGTGGCGAACTAAGGTCTAACCCCGCTCAGTAGTAGAAGAGGCCCGTGCTCAGCAGTGGCATGGAATATAATACAGGGCTGATTTATATACCTATATATATTATAAAATACATTTATTATTGTTTAATAATTATATAGCCTTTACATACATTTATTATTGTTTAATAAATATATTTAGACGATAATACTGAAATCGCCCGACTTTACGCGTCTAGAATATCCATGAAAAATTAAATCAACTACTAATAGGATTCTGTTAGGTGACAGAAATAGACAATAGTATCTATGTACTATCCAGACGGGCTTAAGCGTACTTATAACACTAATAATGTAGACTATAGCTAGTCTGCAAATCGCCGATCTTTATCCTTCAACCATTGAGCGTCGGAAGAAGTTAAATTATGGGCAGATGGGTCTGCACTTAGTCGGTTTCCGTCAGAATTAATGTGGGCGACTTACTTACATAAGGAGCAATAACCTTTATTCGGAAAGCAAAACACTGCTCATTCAAAAAGACAAGGAAGTGACTCATTTACAAAATCTGCTAAATTCTGCAGGAAATAATTGGAACGTGGTCAACATAATATAATAAAGAAAATATATATTTTTTTATCTTATATACAGAAAAACTGTGAACGTTGTATATAAAAACATAGCGGCCCGCTCTGGCTTTGCAAGGGTATAACATAACAAAATAACAGTATTTCTCCTCTATTTAATAGATGTTATTATACATATAAACCTTCCTCTTGAATCACTCTATCTATTGAAAAAAACCGCATCAAAATCCGTTGCATAGTTTTAAAGATTTAACCATACAAAGAGACATAGGGACAGAGAAAGCGACTTTGTTTTATACTATGTAGTGATATTCTTGGTCAATATTTTACTGTATGTCATTTGCGAAGGATGAAATTTTCCGAAACAGAATCCGACACAACTTATAGGACTAATAAAACGCACAAATATAGTCTGGAAATCATTTTAATAATAATTAGATTTTAGATAGATTACAAAAAGGAAACAGGAATCGGGTAATAAGGACCCTTCATCACTGCTGTATGTATAAGAATTAGGCAAGGAAGGTCATTACGAACATTCTTCGAAAGCCTTTTGACCGAGTTTTTCAAATAGCATCTCTTGAATTGTAAATTTTCAGAAGTTGCCTAGCCCAATCGTAACGATGAGGTCACTTTTTCCAAAACCCAACGCTATCAACTAAGTTTATCAACCCAGTGAAAACACGCAGTTCCCTCCTTCAAACTGATACCAGAGTGGAACAAGGCGAAACAGTGATAAATAAAGTAATAAAATTTATATATTATCCGTTATCTTGCAATAGAAGTAAGCCACTCGCGCCACCCGGTTCCTTGATCCCAGACAAGACGATAAACCAGGATAAAATAACACAAATAGTTGACGGAAAATATAGTAATTACTTTACGTATATTACGAGTATTTCTCAAAATAAATGTACATAACGAAATCATCATCAGTTCAGCCGGGAATCGTCCGCTGCTGGACTAAGGCCTCCCCCATTGAACGCCACAGGGACCGGCTCACCGTAACGAAATAGTATTAAAATTATTTTTCCTGTCTCAAAGTCTTAATAAATTTGTTATTTTAAATAATATTATGTAGAATTTATGTTTTAAGACAAACAAAAAAAAAGATGAGCCATTTTTTAATCATATTTCGTAAAAACTATTTCGTTGCGTACATTTATTTTCAGAAATGTTATAACGCGTGTTACAGAGATAAAAAATGATTATGAGAATTGATTCTATGTGATGTATTATTGCTATCATACCATATTATAAAGTAGAAGAAAGATGTGAAGCAGAAACCATGGCTTACCTGTAAAAGAGATGTTTGTTATTAAAAATAAATTATTTAACAATATATTGCAAAATGTATGTACATATAAGGATTTAGGAAATGACATAGCGATTATTATGTAGTTTTCTTCTCAAAAACGTTAAAAATAAATGTATTATATTTTTATATTATATAAGTATATTATATAAAAGTACTTCTAATTAAATACATTGATTGACGACACAATAAACCATAAGGATGTTACAAACACGTAAATATTCCTCGCAATTGTAATATCATAGAGTTGACAACCCTAAGCTCATCGAGATCAAGCACTCCCGTACTAATAGTGAAAGCTGGGGAGGAAGCGGTTTCGACCGGGTTCATACAAAAATTGCTCGGAATAGGGATAGTAATTTAGTTGCTGACGGAATAACAAACGCAGCTGGAGTCCCACCAGGAGTCTTTAAAAAAAACATAAATTATTTTATTTCTATAAAACCTTACTATCCTATTATTAATTTGATTACTTTATGATTGCACATTAACACCAGTTAAAATATGAAAATATCAAGCAGACGTAAATACGAATGACTTTCTTGAAGATATTAATAATAATAATAGCCCTATTATTATATACTTGCCCACTGCTGAGCTCGGGCCTCCTCTATTACTGAGAGGGATTAGGCCTTAGTTCACCACGCTGGCCTAGTGCGGATTAGTAGACTTCACACACCTTCGAAATTTCTATAAAAAACTTCTCAGATGTGCAGGTTTCCTTCACCGTTAAAGCGAACGATAAATATACAACGAATTCACACATAATTTTAGAAAAGTCAGAGGTGTATGCCCTTGGGATTTGAACCTGCGGACATTCGTCTTGGCAGTCCGTTCCAAACCCAACAAGGCTATCGCCGCTTGAAGATATTACCTAGAGTTATTATATTTTAGTCAAAAGAATACAACACTTCCGACGCAGTGTTGATGTGACGATGGTGAACATTTATTTATTAACCGAATCAGGAACCCTCTTGTCTCTGTAGAGTCTAGACCCATTCGAGTTTAATGCACGCATGTCTAGACGATTGTCGCTGAATGGCTGCAGCAGAACTTACGACGAGCGCCGTCTGGACGACCTCCCCACCCTCCGAACCCTCTACACCCCCGCGCCAACCTGTTTACCCAACACAGTCCTCCATTACTAACACTTTCCAATTTTATTCAGTCTAATAAGCCACTGGTGTTTCGTCGCGAGACGTTGCGAGGGTTCTGGCTTCGTCAGCTTAAAAACGAACCGAAGTGACTCAGTATTTTGGATTGAGAGCAGCCGATATGACGTTCGCGACCGGTAAATAACCCTTTCATTCGTTTCAAGTACATTAAATTTATGTTGAGTTAGTCATGCTCACTTTCTCTTTGAAAACAACTGGACATTCACAACATAAGCGATTCTAGAATTTGTCTCAATAAAATAAGTAGCTTGCTTTATATAACTACAACCGTTAATTTATAATATTCATGGCCGAACATTGACTTGCATTACTTAATTAAAAACATTCAAGATGAAGATATCACGCACACCTGACATTGAAGCAAAATATATCAAACAAAGAAACAACAATGTTTACTACGCAACAACAAAGGTGATCAAAGGGCTGAGAGACGCATTGTCCTTAAACTGGTTGGAACGCGGCCAACGGAGACAAGTTCTGTGACCATGTGACCAGCTATCAGCTACTTTCACGAGGAGCGAGGATGTAGCCGGAATTCGTATAAAAAGAAAAAATGTTGCGCGACTAAGAAAAATATCTGGTGGTGGTATTGCTTTCGAAATCGAAAAATAAAAACTTATTTAGAGATATGGGTTGCTGTAATAATGACGAGTGTTGCTTAGAAAAAAAAATGTACTGAGCCAATAATTGTGAACCATTCAATGCCTCACAAATTGTATTTTCAGAAAAAACAGTAGCCTAGATATAACATTATTTTAAAAACTCAACACCTTAGGGAAACGTCTTGTGGTAGACAAAGACAATAAACATTTACCCACGCCCGATATATCAGCCAACAATGTTAGTAATGTAAACTGACTACTCATATACACATATGGGAAAATGACATTTATGAAATGTCAACTGCGCATATAATTTACATGTTTATATTAATCGGAAGTTCCACCACATTGTGGATATATTGTACGTCGTGCGGTGGCCAAGGGTCCATATAACCAGATGCCTGTCGAATTCACTTTCGTAATTTATATAAAATCTAATTATCATTACAATGATATGTAGGCCCCATTTATTAGTATTTTAGGTATATGTTGCGTCGGCTTCCTTTTCAGAAAATTTCACCGTCGCCACTGACGTCGCATTGATATCTTTAGTAGCATATTTAGAATGTAGTATGTCATGTAGGTTTTTTTATTCAATTCAATGACGTAACATGCAGGTCATTCGACTTATGATAAAATGTGGCTTGTAGAAGTTTAAATTATATTTTGATATGTTTTATTTCATTGCACTTGTCTTATTGAGAAGTGGGAACTTGTTATAACGTATAATATTCAATTATATTCTCTACAATGTCTTTAACATGAGAATAAAGACTAACACTGCTGCTTGTCGTGAGAGATTTTAAAGCAATTATTACAAACAGCAAATATTGTCGTCAAATGGTATAATATTGCTGATATGTACAGATTATATTTTAGAAGTTCAGTTTGTGAATGATCTGTAATTGTCTAGATAACATTTACTAAATATAACTATAGTTTATTCTAATGTAGGTAATAAAGGAAAAAGTAATAGCAATAGATTATTTTTATTGCAACATGATAAAAATATGTTGCGGAATGGAAAAACAAGTGGTAAGTATTTCTAATCGTTTATCGCCTTTTATGTCCGTCAAAAGGGGCGTATATGGATCTTACCAATTATCTTGATCCCTTTAGGAAGCTATAACATAACTCAAAGAAAAACAATTCATAAATAAACATGAACGTATTATTGAAGTATACGTCCATTACTTTGAGCAAATAGCTAAACCGCTGTATTAATAGTAATAATGCTTAAAATAATTATTAATTATAGAATAAAAGAAGTTCTTTTGTATAAAAAAGTGTCAATAAAAAAACGCGGAAGAAAAAAAATATCAAAGGCCGATAACCCTAACCGAGTATAGGATACGCGCGAATTTCACTTTAATAATAATGTTTCTGTATATTTATCGAAGTGAAACCATTCTTCGCTTTAAAGACTGGCTTTTGACAGAAATACACGTTGATTTATAGTATATTACTATTATTCATGATGAAATCATACGATAGCGCGCATTTAGGTCAACTAAAGTTAGTCTTTCTAGTTTTTGAGACTAAATACTCGTACTCTACAAAATTTTAGCTCGATTAATACTTAGTTTTTTACGTTTAATATTGTTCGTGTTGAGCTAAATTGGACTAAGGTCAGCACGACTAGACTAGTACAATGCAAAAAATATGCTTTAATTAATAAAAATAGCAAATGCAGTATTCTATATCTACATTTATAAAGATTTACGAATATAAGGCATTGTAATAATGAACACCATTATGTGGTAATAGAAGTTTTTTTTTTAGTACGAACTGAAATGAGTTAGGGTGACGGTTAGGACCCTTTCGAGCCAGTACACTTTTGACCTTAGCACTTTGAGTATTTAGACTTCAGAGAATGTACGATCGCGTAACATATTTTACCGCGCACAAACTGCAAATAAATTATAGTATATTTCTCCACGTGTCGCTACAATGTTCATTATTAGTTATCTATTGTTTTATCACTAGTACTGCACGTAAACATTGTTTTGTGTACAAACAAATATAGTCGAGGTTACGTAACGTTGTTTCGTAAAACATCGTGACAGATGTTGAAGACCGTGACATTGCGAGTCTCGGATTTATAATAAACATAGCATCACGCTTTTGCTATGGGTAGACAGTTGTGTCACAACTCGCAAGCAAAATACTATGTATAATATGTAGCCAGTGACTATTGGACAGTGATATAATAAGGCTTAATATCTCATGTCTCAGGATGTTGAGCGCAGTGGAATACCGAACAATACTTTGTAATTCAGGGTATTGGATGGTGTGCTACTGTTTATGGGCGGTCGTATCGCTTACCATCAGCCGTACGGCAAGCTCACCTCGTCAATTAAAGCAATAAAAATATATATAAAAGTCGGCAAACGACTAGAACACACTACCGCGTAGTTGGTTTTTATTTGTATGAAATATAGTGACAGTTGCATACCAAACCTAACCCCCACCACGCTGTAGCGAGTTCTTTGCCAGCTATTGTAATAGGGCAAGCGGATTGCCATTCGCTGAGCACATTTCCAGGCTTCGGGCTGGTATTAAGAAGATACAACACAAAGAGACATCACCTTGTCAATATAATTGCTTCTCCACGCTTTGTCTAACCAATGAATATTCCAAGAATTCGTGTACAAATAAAATACATACGAAATTACAAGTAGGCAGTTTCAATTACCGTAATTGTTCAGCCCACGTGCGGCCCACAAGGGCTCCTTCACTTTACAAGGCGAGAACAGTGGGTCAGTCGTCACAGGTTGATGGTCATTTGTAAATTATAGGCAATTTAATACATCGACACCCACGACTGTAAACTTATTCAACAGCCATTTAGTTTTTAGAAAAATTGAGTATAAACGAGTAAATTTGTTTGATGTTAAGTGTGCGCAATCGTTAAAAAATGCGTTTGATTCTCCTCAGAGATTATTCTCCAAAATATTTATTCTTAAATGTAGCACTCGTCCTAGGCTATTTACTGAATGATGAATAGAAATGTAACAATAAAACTATTTGTACAAGTTTTATTGCTGAAGAAATCACCCTTGCTCCTTAAGCTTCACCGGATATGTAAAACGAAGCGAGAAAAGAGAGCATCTACGGCACAAAAGGTACATGCAAAACCAAGCTTAATTAACTTAAAAATAAACGTTACAAAGGAAGAAATGCATTGGCCGCGAGCCAATAAATAATGCGCCAAAATCGGTATATACTTCGACGCTGAATCACATTTGACTTTCGTTCGCACAAAGAGATTATCAAGTATCGTTTATCTTCACACCTTTGGAATAAGATAAATCAGGATACTTTGTATCAGGTGATTTAACGGCCGGCAAAATAATTACGACTGGCAATCGTTTCGTTAAGTGCACTGAGCAAATCAATTAAGTTTTGTTGCGGATATTTCAGTTCTCCTGACAATGAAACTCTAAAGATAAACAGATCCTATATATTCACCATTATGCCCAAAAAATACAAGTATTTTAACAAATATGTAGACGCTGACAATGGAAGTCGTGAGACCGTGAGGAATTTCCTAAGATCGTCGACATTAAGGATGAAAGGAGGGATAAAGGAACGATGTTGGCAAAGGATTCCATTGCTCATAGTTAAAACGAACGAGCTAGAGAGTATGGTCTCTACAATGTAGCCAAGTTTTCTCGATCGCCAACGAGACCAATTTGTTCCTTCCGACGAGAGAAATGCAGATGCAGCTTATTGACTTTGTACAGATAACGACATAGTTTGTTACTGACTTAAAATACTGAACTACGAATATGTAGGTGTCCTAGAATTTAATAAGATACTTTATGGTTACGTAGAGTCATTGGAGGTTTTATAATATTGGAATTTGCAAACGCTTGATAATGGATTATTTGCAAATGTCATTCCGCTGTTAACATTTTGTAAAAGTATAGCATGAATTATCGCTTGTTTTAACGGTGAAGGAAAACATCGTGAGGAAACCTGCATACCTGAGAAATTCTCTATAGGAATTTCGAGAGTGTGTGAAGTCTACCAATCCGCACTAGACCAGCATGGCGGACTAAGGCCTATTCCCTCTCAGTAGTAGAGGAGGCCCGTCCCAACAGTGGGGCAGTATATAATACAGGGCTGCTATTATAATATTATTATTATTATATAGCATGAATTTATTACAGAGGTTATAGATGGCTGGTTGAACTCGCTTATCGTAGACAGTTACGAAAGCTAAATAATAATTAACGATATAATTATTTCTGTAAACATAATGGCGCTATTGATAAAAAAAAACTTTCACTAGATTACATTTATCTTAACATAAAGGAGCGACCGAGCGAGGTCAACAAACGGATGACGCGATAAAATCTCGCCGGTTTTAAACACTGAATTTAAAAATCGTATTCAGAGTAAAATAGTTGAAACTCAAAGGAATACCGATGAATGAAAAGCGCACGGCGGAATCTTTTGTGCGGGCACTAGGTAGTGACGTCACGCGTACCCGTATTTTGGCATTTGCGAAAAGCGTTTGCGGATTACCGTTCGCGTTCATCAACTGTTGGCTATCGCGAAATTTAATTTCATGCGAATATGACGTTCTTTATTCAAATAACAGCTTAAATATGTAGGTAACCTTGTTTCGTAGAATTAATATGGTTTTGTTTCGAAATTGATAATTTAATAAATCACATTTCTTGTAGTTTTGTAATGGCGACGCTCGCGTGGCTGTTGACAGTTGCATGCACCGATCAATTAGAATAGCAAATCTCCTAAAATATTCATTACAAAACAAACAGTGAAATGACATTGTAACTGCGAATGTAAACGTACATTGTTTACATCACTAGTGCACACAATAGAGAGGGGGAATAAAAACAAACTTACCGAAGCAAAGCGAACATTTATGAAGTAAAGAATCCACTTCTACAGCTTAGATTCACTTCGACGAACCTTCTAAGAGTTGCGATGTAAACTCTCGTAACCATTGTATTAGTTATGAGTCAATTTTTAATTTTTTTTATATTACAAAAAGAATTAAAAAGATGCTTGAAAAGAACGATTTCTATATTTATGATTAGACTTTTATGGTAAAACAACTGTCAATTAATGATAGAATGAAATGGTAAGTTTGTAGAAACAAAAAATATTTATGGTAGCTACCTATTATGAATTAAAATTACTTTGTTACAACAAATATAATACAAAATTAATATCTCACCAAAATATATTTTTAATATAAACGTTACTCTTGCCAATATATCAAAGAAAACCAGCTGCTTCGTTCAATAAAATGTATTGACATTATTTCAAAAGACGGAATTCTTATAAGCACTTATAGAGTTCGACATCACAAAAAATATCAAAGTAAAACTAAAAATGTGACTCATGTTAGAAACTTCTTGGTATTTCATACATGTTAATGTATTTTTTAAATTGGCTGCACAAAGGTTGAGCGAGTAAACTTCCAAATGCCAAATTAGTTATTAGACAAACGTCTGAAGTCTACGGTAGCTAATGGTATTTTTAATAAAAATATTAAAGATCCCAATTTTAATGCTAAACTATTCTTACATTCGTATTTTTTTGGAAAACATTAGTTCATCTCTGACCAGACAGAGACGAAACAGTTAAACACACAATTCATAATACAAAAACAGACACTGTTATTACCACATAAATATTGTAATGTCGACAAAAAAGCGCGGAGAACCGGTACTAATGAACTGAGCCATTATTTACTACGACATTAAGGTCGCGCGACAAATCGCCGGGACTCGATACAAACGCTAAATTACTAATGACACGTGTTCACACGGTTTACTGTTTGAACCAATTTTGGACAATTGTGTGTCAGTAGGTTTCTGATTGTCCATGAATCATGGCCTTTGTGGCGTGTCGTACAAACATTTTTACCGTTACACATTTTTTTTTTCATTAGTTTTCAGGATATAGCACTGAAATTTTATGAGCTTAGCGTTGTCCAACCTTTGTGGAGTGTCGTACAAAATGTTACATATTTTTAATGTTTGATGATTTTTTATCAATGGTTTACAGGACATGTTAGTGTTATGTGAGATGTAGGCCTTTGGATGTTCGGGACTTTACGGCTTACGAATATTGTCTTCAACATTATTATAATCTTTGTTAAGCTTGTTTTCGTGAACATTTCGCGTGTTAATCTTCAGAGCTCTAGATTAAAAGATATCTACCATCAGACGTGAGTAAATATATTGCTTGACTGCTTTAATGAATTATTTATTGTGAAAAAATAATTATACGGATCATAAATATTACTTTATTTTTCTAGGTTTCTGAATGGAATGTACCAATATAATTTATTAGAATTAGCTATATGGGATCAGAGAGATATACTACAATTCAAGCAAACTGTAAAAGTGCCAAAGACTCTCTTTATTGTTTTCAAAAGACAAATTGAAGGTTTTAAGTAAAATAGCACTGCAAACGTTTCTGTTAATTGAAATAGACTACGGCTAACTTTGCCTCTTATATTTATCGCCCGAACTGCAATGAATATTCTGAAGGAATCACACTATAAGAAAACTTTCATAGGTAGAGGATTAACTCTATGGCATTATATCGTGTGCAAGGGGTATTAGTAATTTGAAATAAGAACCTCGGTACCATCGTGCGATACTGCGCGGGTACCGTTATGAGGCCGCGCGGGTACCGCTACCTCACCGACCGGTAGTATGTAGGATAAACACGGCTTTGCAGATCGGTAGACTCATGTTTGCAACAACGGTGAAGTTTTATACACTTTCCAATCGTCCTTTTTTGGCAATTATTCGGTGTTTTACTAGCATTTTCAATAATCGATCCCAATCGCTTTTTAAATCTATCTTAAAAATGGGCCACTTGGAATAGTATTTTTTTGATATGCTTAAAAATAAGTAATTTTGTTTGGTTCATTCTCGGTATCGGATTGATGATTGGGATTGGGATCGTTTATTGAAAACGGCGGTTAGTAATTAAAGTGTTTGCTTTTAATTTTCGATGTTGACATTTTAAAATTAGAATAGGTGTTTTATATAAAATACTATAACTTGAAGTAACTAATTGATATACGAAATCAAGTTAGGTAACAATAACTACTGACGACTCGGGCGCCTTTAGCCATATTTAGAAAATCCGAATAATTTTATAAATGTCAATAGCTTGTTCTATTATGTAAAGCATACATAATATATTGGTAATAGTTTTTATAAATACACGAGGTCATTGAAGACTCACTTTGTTGTCAATAGTTTGACATTTAGACGGAAAATAAAGTCATAATGAGGTCATACCTTCAGTAGTCCTAGGTCAGGGCGTGGATTTTTATAACAATTTAGAATTTCACACGAATTATTTTACAGTCAAACTGCGTCTTTACATGTGTCTATTTTTAATAAATTTTCTAATATCTGAAATAAATATGGAGTCAACGTGGAATTAGTGTTCAAGATTTATATCAATAATTCTTTGTTTCGGAAGTTCGAAATATCGCATGCAGTTTCACAATTAATGAAGGCGTCGAAAGTAGCATTTAGATTCAAATTAGGTATTTCATATGTTCGCTTAACGTTGTTTAATAAATCCATAAGTAAAAATATAGATACAATTTCTATAACCTTTTAAGCATATTTACCATATGAAACGAGTTAGGACATGTTTTCTGCACGGGTTCGGGAAAATTACATTTGATAGTAATTTATTGCAGCCCAATTAAAATGTAGATCATGTAAAGTCGTTGTATCTATTGTAGGTAAATAATTACGCTACTTATTATATTCGTATTGTTACAATATGAAACTGCGCCTAAATACATACTTTCTAATCTTATTGTTATAATTTTGAGACGATAATAATATTGAAACCATCGTTATTTATGAAACATTACGAACATTAATGGTCTACATAAAAAGGTTAATCGATGTTACTACGTTTTCCAACACTGATCTTTATCATATTTGCATTATTATTTTATAAAGAAAATAACACTACTACACTTAAGTTCTGTTAAGAAATAAGATTTATGAATATGATTTTTTTATGGCTTTAAATGACGAGACGAGCATGCCGTTCGCCTGATGGTAAGCGATAAGACTGCTCATAAACAGTAGGAACACCATCCAACACCTTGAATTACAAAGTATTGTTTGATATTCCACTGCGCTCGCCATCCTGAGACATGAGATGTTAAATCTCACTATGTCCAGTAGTTACACTGGTTACAATACTTAATAATTGTACACAAAACTTAATCGATATTATTTTTGCGTTTTCCAACAACGATCTGTTATCAGTCATTTATGTATAGATTTCAAGACTAACGTATCAAGATTATACATGTAAATACAAAATATCGTGAGATTTCCCATACAATAACATCAAGCTCTTTGTTGGAATTGCTTTAACGTATCTAAGACCCTTATCGGTTGTAAAACGTTAAAATGAGCGCCCGATAAACTAAAGTCTTCTACTACTTCTAACTATATTTTACAATTTTCATTATAGTTGTTGGTAACAGAGGTTAACAGAGGCGAAGGGTGATATTTTTTAAAAAGTTACCCAAGGCAAAAAATAGCCTATCGCGATCAATTTAACAGAAAACAAACGCAATCGTAAATAAACCTAAAAGGGAAGTGAGTAGGAATCACATTGTATGGACGCTTCGCCACTGGTTTGTAATAGAGTCCGGCTGTAAAATGTAGAGTCGAAAATCAATTGTCAGACAGGACTGCACAACTTATGACCGATACTTTGGTAGCATAGATGCAAGTGCATGCGATCGCATTGATGTACTTTTGTTTTCTTTTTAATTTTTGTTTTTTGGTCCCAATACGGTATTTTATGTTTATGTAGAGACAGAAAATAGAAGACTTAACGTTCGTAAAATGCGCATTTAACAGTTACTCGTACGTAGTTAGCGCTATGAATCATTTGAATACAAAATGTATGAAAGAATTTGTTTGTAAACAGTGATGGAGTTTACGTAAAATGTTTACGGCGGAATTTCAGTTGAAAAAGTTAATCTATTTATACGCAGTGTTTTTGTTATTGCAGTCCCGCTCCAAGTACTTATTTCATGGGTATGTTTTCAAAAACACCAAAGATTTTAGTTGAAGGAGAGATATTTAATTTTCAAAACATACATTTATTTTCCTAAACTCGGATAATTCACTTGTAGCGTTCAAAATGCATTTTGAATACAGTTTTAAGATATATGCACTATCGTGCCGATAATGACTATATTGTGAAATCGCACAAGACAATCAAATTATACATCCATTTTCACATTACATAAACGTAAAACAAAACCTACCTTTTGGCACAGCAGCGACGTTATTTTGAGACGTGGGAACAACACTGTCGACAACACTCACAACACAACACTATATTGCGCGGATGAGGTGAAGAAAAAAATATTTTCTCCAAAAAAACAACTCGCACTATATTTAGCCAACGCGATAACGCGAATGCTCTAAACAAAGAGCGGTGTAGCAACTGACGTCGGTCTTGCGCGGCGTCCGCACGCGAATTGACGCTTGGGCTCGCTTGTTGCACCCCGCTTGTCAACAAACAAAGAAGGCCGAGTCGTTTTGCGCAGGCGCACCGCGCAACGACTCGCACACACCCGCGAACACAATGCGTGTGAATGAACACGTAAACATTCGTGTAGATTGATGGATTTAGCTTTGGACGAAATTTGGCAGTGAAATTCTGCTAATGCGTCTCCTTTCGACTTTCTAATAAGTAAAAATATATTATGAAGCTCAAATTCTGAAACAAAACTATGTTGGCGTTAAATGGATGTAATAAGGTTTCGAACAGCTGTGGTCTGGTTTAACAACCTCTTTATAGTTGAGTATGAGGCGTAAACTGATCGGCTGCGAGCAGACGACGACGAAAACTGATTATTCGAATTTTAAATATTAGTTATAATAAAACCCCCTTCGTGGCAATATCTGTGTGAATTAGCTTTTTCTTGTCATTGAATAATACATTACGTGGTGTGCAAAAACAAATTATATAACCCATATTATTTGCTACAAACGTTTACACATACATTTGCTGCGTAAAACGTAAAATAACCGAAATAAAATTAACAGGAGGCCTAAAAATGCGCAAATAATTTTTACACGAACAACACGTTACGTCGAACGCAAACTGCGCAAAACGTTGTTTTGGTTCTAGTAGAAATCTGAGTAATCACGTTAGCTTCAACGTTATCATTAGCTTATCATCCAGCTGTAAACGTATTATCGGAGTCTAGCCTCTAGACCTTTCGACAGCTGATTGTGACGACACCAAGCTATCTATAGAAAGTTTATCATTTATCTAATAAGTTTTCCATTGTTCTGGGAAGTAAAATACATAAAAGAGGGTTTGGCCTATAGACAGCCAATGTCATTTATCGATGAGTAGAGATAAAAACATTCAATATTGTGACGAAAAATTGCGCACTGGGCCAGTAAGGAAATAAGGGTTAAACAAGCATTTTTATCAAATTTTGTTTGTTTGTTGAAGACACTGGAGTTAATGTCCTTTTGACGTTGCCCTTCCATTTTGTTTATTAGCAATAGGCGCTGTGTGAATGAAGGCGAGGAAACTGCCAGAACGTCTTCCTGACTGACCAGCTCTCGAAGTGCCTTAAACTACTTAAAATAAGGGCGTTAATAAACGGGCAGCCGTGAACCGTGTACTGCGTACGAAAAGAATTCCACAGCGCGGGGGCGGCCGAACGGCAAATAAACAAGCCGGTCCGCGTGTCAACGACACTCGTATGCGAATTAAGTTTATTTGATTTGGTAAAATTGAACGCCGTTTCGTGCGAAATTTAATCAGTCTGGTTCGCGAGAACTCGTGCGTCAACACGGTCTGCGGTGCGACACTGCTGGGATACCCTTGGATGGTGCCCGAAAAATGTTTTAAGTTTCGTGCGTCTGATCTAATGCGGTTTACGTACGAAATAATTTGTTGCTTTCATGAGAATTGGGTAACTTTTATTGTTTAAATGCGGTTTGATGAAAAATCTACTGTTGGTGTCAGTTATATTGACTGGATAGGGTCTGTTGTATACAGGATTGAATATTCTAATTAATTTTTAAAAATCTGGGGTCATGACGTCGGTGTCATCGTCATAAAACCATGCAACGTCTTCCTAGTCTACAATGCTTAAACTGCATTATATTTAGAGTTTACGGTCAGATGCACCGTACTTTGTTTACCTTGCCAGGAAAGCTTGCTAGTAAAATATCATGGCGGATACAAGACGCTATTTTGTAATAGCGTGTTCAACAAAACATTTTATAACTATAAATACAAATGCTGTAATCAAAATGTAAACACAATAAACTACATTCATAATACCTGTGTCAAGTTGTGTCATATTATGTAGGTCATTGATGTGTGGTTTTTATTATTTTATGTACAGGTTCTCTTTAAGACTATATTTTTTTTAATATTCCTGTTACTTTCTAGAAGGAAAAATATTGCAATCTGTTCACCTTGACTGACGCGACGCGGGGAGTGGCATTGTCGGGAAAACATTCCTTTGTTGTTTAAAATGTAAACTAAATATATCGTAAAAACATTGGAAAGGGCGTGCCAACATCCGAGACCAATTCTGCGTAATACGATGAAAGAAATTGATAAGAAATGTCCGACGTTCGATTTTCAAATGATAGTCATAATGTGACTTATTTATTACTTTTATTGTACTTTTTATCATCAGGTTTTAAGGACTTTTTTACTTTTAGATATTAGGCTATAGCCATTGAGCGAAATAATTCTGAACAAATACGTAGACACCCTAGGACATAATGCTAAGGCCCCTAATAACGAAGTCCTATACAACAAGCCAAAAAGCGAAGCTCTACATGGTTTGAAAATATAAGTGGTTTTAAAAACTTTTATTTTTTAATGTCTGGACTAATAATGTCAAATTCAAATCGATTACCGTCCGAAATTCGATTTATAAAAACAATACCCAAGGACATGTCTAGAGTGCGTTAACGTACCGTGTCCTTTATCGAACTCTACGGCGGGCAAAGCCCTCGGTTTTCAGAATCGAATCAATTAGCACTTAAGAATCATTCGTTTCGGTTCGATTTAACGTCTAAATAACGATGTTATTTATGCAAATAACGTGATAATGAAATATTAATTTGTATCGAATGACTGCTTCTGAACTTGACGCTTCAGCTCATGACTATAGAGCTCTTAATCAAAGTTCATTTTATGAGCTTCATCTAGCATGATTAAATATGTCTTATTTGGGATTTGGTTTGGATGAAATGGTCTTAAAATATGTCTAGAGTCAATTTATATCTAGCCTTTACTTCAACTAATAATAATATTTCATAGAATTATGTTTCTAAGTCCAAATCACCGATAATGTTTGTAAGTCCAAATCACCGATAAATTATAACCTAATCAGCCAGCGTTACTAAAAATATTTTCATCAACTTACACGTAAAAATAAATCGACTGTGAATCACAATACTAGACATCACATTTTCGTCATCACTCTCTCCCGTGTTATTTAATAATACTGTTCGATTCGTTTATTTGCTCGCTCATGTCCGAGCATTCAAAATTGACACGTGCATTTAAGTCCACTTCTACAAACTCGGGCATATTTCCCCTGGGAGAGCGTTTGATTAGAATCCGAGCAAAGACGAGCGTATTAAGTATATCATTTGTTTTTGTACCTTTGGGAGTATATAACTGTTGACGGTTTGATGAGAGTTAGAACAAGAGAAATTCCATTTCATTCCAGTTATTTCTATCTGTAACATTTGGAGGTTTTTATAAAGGACTACTAGTACTTCTTCTAAAAAAAAAAAACAAATGGAAAATACGTCTTCATTAAACAATTTAGCTCTATATTCTTTAAAGTTTAAGTTGAATTTTTTTACGAAAATCACAAAAATTTGGGAAAGTAGCTAATTTAACGAAGGTCAGTCAGCGTATTTCGATACCTAAAAAACATTTTTCGGAGTATTCAGCATTACAATATTGGCACTATTTCAACGAAACTAAAACAGCTATCTAAATAAAAGGTTGTGTGTTTACTTTTAACACGTAAACAATACAAACACTAGCATATTGATCACGACAAATTACCATAGTGACGTCATTTGTGTCCTTAACATATATTTCTACGAAACGATTGAAGACCACAATGAGTGTATTAATAATGTACATGTTGATTATATTTTTTACTTTCTAATAGGAATTAATCATACTTAATTATAAAAGCGTAACCGAATAAACAATTAAGGATAAATTAATATTTCTAATTATTTTTTATAACGCTGACTTTGGTTTGTTTATGAAGCCTTAGTTTCGAAAAGCAAATCGAGAAAGTATACAGGTAGTATTTCGATCACAAAATTTACTTTTCAAACCATGGACCCGGCCCGAATACATGATTATAACAACGTGGCTGAAATATGCGTCTGCTGGGGATTCAGAAAATATAATAGTAAATAAAAACAACAGATACAACAACAGCAAATAAAAACAAGCACTATAATGTCACCAAAAGCCATTACGTTATGTAAGATAGAAACCAAACTAACAAGATATATCAACTAATGGGAGTAGTATAAAGTAATTGGAATTAACCTCTAAGATAGATAAAGAAGAGCAGGCAGAAGCTATAGTAATTTAATAACTATTTCTATGTTTACGCGAATGTTAGACATTGAAATAAAACTATTAACTATTAAAACTTTTTACGGATTTTATCGCGGTTGTTTATTTTATTATTTTCCACTAAATAGTAAAATAAAAAAGAAAGAATATAAAATATAAAAAACCGTAAAATAATAATATACAAAACCGCGATAGAATTCGAAAAATACTTTTATTTCATTTTAATAACGTTTTAGATGTGTTGGTAATACTTTAAAATAGTTTGTTGTGCTATTTATTTGGATATCCCGAATTATTAGAAGTAATAGGTATATAGAGATAATGATCGCTTTAAAAATATCTTTATTTATTTTATTAAGTAAGCACACTGCGGAATTACACAATAATATAATCGTTAAAATGATTTCCAAATATATTTTTTTAATAAAGCATATATTTAAATGTTCAAACAACATTTCTTGTTATATTTATCTTTCAGATCTATTTACTAGAAAACAAACTACGAACTTCATAATGTTACCGCACGAATCCTTAACTGCTTAAAATCAGATTAGATATGTCGGGCTTCCAGACACACGCCAATAAACGTAATCTTTTAATTTGGTTACCCAACAATTTTGAAACTATAATCTAGAAGCTAGACTAGATTTAGTATGTAGACACCCTAAGTAATGTTAACAAATTGAAAATACATTTCTCAGTAATCATAATGAGGTTTTATCTATATATATAAAAATGAATCCCTATTTCCCTTGGTCACGCCATCACGCGTGAACGGCTGGGCCGATTTCACTATTTTTTTTGTTGTTGTGTTTGTTATTGTCAGGAGAAGATTCTTATGAAAGAAAAAATTCAAAAAATTGCGCGGAAAATTAGAAAATTTAAGAATCTTAACGAAAATATTAATTTTATATGATTGTTTAAATAACTGTCAGCGATTGACAGAATGCGCGCTGCAAATTCATAGTTAAGACGGGACAATGTCTGTCGGGTCAACTAGTATTATGATAAAAATATGTCATGGAAATTAGCGGCTTAAAATAAATTAGGTGTTACAATTACTTGATAAGTTAATATTATATTTCGAGGAAAGAATATTACACTTGGGAAATAAAATATCAGCGTCGAAATACAAAAAAGGTCTCATTTCCACAATAATAAGTGACAACGAAATAGAAAGAAAGGTCATAAAAAGAAGACAAAAGATTATAATACCCAAATAAGCTGAAAAACAAAGAGGGCCACTGGAACCTAAACTACTTCTCGGAAATATATGAATGGAAATCAGCAATACAATGAGACAGAGTGGCTTCAAAATGGCAATTTATTCGCCACATAGACAAGGACGCGTTAAACTACACTTGTACATAAATAATATTATGTCGTTCGTAAGCCAATCACGTAATTTATGAGCCGTCTCAATGGAAGTGAATTTTATTATTTTGTTGTTCTGAATGAACGAGTGACGGGTACTCGTAATTTGAAAATGGAATTATATTTTTATAATCTATTAAAAAAAACAACAATACAGATTATAATATAGAGCCTGCTGAGCTATTAATTTTATTGTTAGTAATAAACAGTTATGACTTGTGACTATTTTAAATAAAAATTCAAATAAACACAATATTTCTACACGCAATATTTCTACCGTAATTAGTTTCTTAAGGTTAATTGTTTTTTTCTGAACTGGCTAATTTAATTGTTGCATTAAACTGTCATTCATAAAAAAAGATTAATATCCATTAGTAGTAACGTTTTTTAAGAAAAAAAGTGTCCAATATTGATGATATTACTGCCTTCTAAATTTCGTATTAATTACATTTAAGCAATGCAGTCTTGATTATTTTCGTTTAGGATGTTACACTAAAAACCGTTATTATTTTCAACATTCCTGAAGAATAGTAACCTCGAATATAGGATCAGACACAACCAGATCTTAGCAGTTTTTAACCCAGATACAAACTAAACAATAGACATGGAAACAAGGAGTCACGGCCGGAGGAGCCTTCGGAACAGCCGGAAGAAGCTAATCAAGTCAATCTACGCGCCTTGACCCGCACCTGTAGTCACAGGGTTGCTAATACAAAAACAAAAAGAAATTCTCAAACACAAACTATTCTAAATATTTATAACCAATTATATGAATACTATAAAAAGTTTCTACGGACAGGACAAATTGGCCATTATGGGACATTTTGACCCGGACAAATCAGTCCAGTTAAAAATCAAAGGCGAGGTAGCCCTGGCCTATCTAGCTCCATCTGGTCCTTGACATGGCGTGCAAGCTGCAATTACGTGCTCGTAATGTTATCGATTTGGATTATATGGACAATGGAATATTAATTTTTGATGTAAAGGGCCAGTGGTGTTGTATCGAAATTGCATGAATTTATAATAAGTAGGTACTTACTGTATACGAGTACATTGTAATGTTCAATAAGTTTTTTGTGTAATAAGTAACTACGTATATGGGATTTAACCGAAAACAGTTCATACACCCTAGAAGCGAAGTTAGTAAGATTGTCGAACAATAAGTTAGTGATTCAGACTATGATGTTTAAAATAATTATATGAATATATTATATTGATCCCATTTTAGTATTATGTTTTAAAGACGAAGACTGCTGAGTATGCCTTAGATATAAAACAAGATAAAAAGAAAATGTATTAATAACAGCGCTTACTGTTCGGCAAAATTAGTTAAATGATCAAAAACCAGCCTTTCCCTTCACAATGTTTCCTCTCAAACCCATATAAGTGTGGATATTTCCGTGTGATTTAGCACTGTTTAACGGATATTTATATGGAGAGCGTTTCGTAACAGTCCCTCCGGTGAGATACGACGCAGCAGTTTTAAAATTACCACACGGAAGTAACAATCGTATCGCTGGCCACATTTCTGCCTGATTCGTGGAAATGTTTCGAAATTCGAATTTGGAATTTGACGATGGGCATTTGTTACTGAAATAAGGATAGGTCAGGATAATAAAAAACTTCGTCATGCCGTGGTAAATCATAGAAAAAGAAACCGTATTGACAATGTCAACTTTAAAACGGAGAATCAAACGTGGCACCCCCATAACAGCTTTTTTTTATTTTGCCAGTCAGGTTTTCATGTTTATATATTTTATTGAGGTAGATTGTTGAATAAATAATTAAATACTTAACCATTCGAATTTTAAAGTCCTAATACCCACATTTCATAATCAATGATTGTTGAGAATTATAGTTATTCATGTACAGTTAATAACATCAAAGTACCAAGGTATCACCACCTACTAAATACCTTGTTTACCGACATATGCTAAAAGAAATTGTGCCCTACAAGTCCTCAATATTCAACCTCGATTCCGTTAAATTGCACAAGCTTGCACATTCGCATACAATATACAATATATTTACATTCAATACTAATGAATATTGATGAAGTAGGAAATGGAAACACCGGTTCTTGATTTAAAATTATTACATTTTTACCCAACACAGTCCTCTTTTTGTATTCCAGGGTTCATTGAAACCCTATTGTTAAATATTCCTCAGGTTGCGTAGAAACTGCACAAAACGTTTCAAACGCTACTAAAACGCGCGACAAACTCGATTCAAATCGAACGATGACTACAATTTGTTTTTAAGATTCTTGTAAAATAACAATTATGTAGTAAATGTAAAACTTATCATGTGTTTTGAGTTTTCTCTTAAAACTTTGCATTTAATTGTCAACCCTCAACATGTAAATATTTGGAATGTTTTTGCTTCGACGGAACAACAAAGCAAATCATAAAACACAATAGAATTCAAAAAGCGATGTAGCTCAAACATTTGTCTAGAAAAGATATTTCTTGTTATATAATTTCATATCAAATGAATCACATGCACTTAAAACAGAAATACTAAGAACTTGAAACTTATAAATTACCGTAATCCAAAGGAGCACACGTGTTAATCTATCTATCTATACTTATAATAAATCTGTAGAGAGGTCAATTCTGTACATGAAATATATTTCAAAAATAATAACTATCAGGGGGTGATTAGGGATCGATACTGATGCCAAAAATGCAATTAGTAAAATTTTTGTCAGTCTGTCTGTCTGTCTGTCTGTCTATCTGTCTGTCTGTCTGTCTGTCTGTCTGTCTGTCTGTCTGTCTGTCTGTATAACCGTTATAGAAACAAAAACTACTCGACGGATTTTAACGAAACTTGGTACAATTATTTTTCATACTCGTGTGCTGGTTATAGTATACTTTTCATCACGCTACAATTAATAGGAGCAGAGCAGTGAATCGAAATGTTGGGAAAACGGGAGAAGTTACTCCATTTTTTAAGCTTTCGTCGCGTGTGCAACCTTAATGGTTAAAGCTACATAGAAATCATGTATGACGGAAATGTTCTCCTTAAAATTATGTAAAAAATATCCCACAACAGCATATGTCTATCTTTTATGGTTGACTCACAATGACACGTGTAACTCCCCGATAGCTTAGCAGTTCGAAGCTTTCTCATTATATTTGTTTACTAATCTTAGGAACTATCGGTCCAAACTGAAAAATTCTTTTTGCGTTGGATAGCCCTTTATTTGTGGATTGCTATAGGCTATATATCATCACGCTATACCCAATAGGAGCGGAGCAGCTATGGCTAATCTCTGGAACTACCGGTCCAAACTGAAAAATTCTTTTTGCGTTGGATAGCCCTTTGTTCGTGGAGTGCTCTAAGTTATATATCATCACGCTATGACCAATAGGAGCGGAGCAGTAATGGCTAATCTTAGGAACTACCAGTTTGAACTGAAAAATTCGTTTTGTGTTGGATAGCCCTTTATTTGTGGGGTGCTATAGGCTGTATATCATCACGCTATGACCAATAGGAGCGGAGCAGTAATGAAACATGTTACAAATACGGGGACAATTTATTAGTTTTGAGAGCTTCCGTTGCGTGCGCTGCGTAAACGGTTAAAGTTATGCAACAATGATGTATGTCGGGATTATTCCTCTTAAAAAGTTTGCATCCGTTTGCCTGAACGTCTTAAACTCAAAAACTACCCAACGTATTAAGATAAAATTTGGTATGGAGACAGTTTGAAACCCTGGGAAGAACATAGGCTCCCGGGAAACTACTACTTTTATAATGGAAAACTTTAGCGTGAAAAACTTTATAACGCGGGCGGAGCCGCGAGCAAAAGCTAGTTACTAATATTTTTAACATGCTTAGAAATATGTTGGAGAATTCTTTACCTACTTTTACATATAGTCTACGCGTATAAAATACGGTGTCTGATCGTTCAGATTTTAAATGTCCAACTGCGAATCAATACGCACCTCAAAACGAAGACATACCAGCACTTAAAACTAAGAGCTCCCTTGATAATATGCGGAAACCTTTAGATACTTATAGCTAAGTATTGTAGTTCCCTACTTCTTGGATACATACAGAACTCTAAAATTAAATTAATGTTAAAGCATTTCGTATACCATACAGACCAGCAGAACGAAAACAACTCGCAATAAGGTCAAGTGCTGCCAATAACCGGTACAGCCGGCGACCGATATGAACTTATTGTGATTCGACTGCGCGGCACAGTTTCAACTTTGTTTCTCACGGCCATTGTATTGCGCCGCGGTTTTCTGGATTTTTAGCTTTTTTTTATATGTGCATGGAAAAATGACCTTAGTACGCCTGATGGTTAGTGGAGTGGGGTCCAATTATCGACTGACGAGAGATGATTACCCCTCGGCTATCGACACAATTATGCCGGCCTGTAGGAACTGAATATACATAGCCTGATCCCGGAACGTGCCACACTCATTCAATATTCATTTCGATTTTAAGATTTTTATTTGTAGACACAATCTTTTCAAGTTAGACGGAAATGGAAATTGGAAATAAAAATGTTAAAAGAAAACGACTTATAGTTTGATATTTCTATTAGTGGAGCCAGACTTTTATCAAAATTGTCTAGATTCTAAACCATATCGACCAGCTTAAACTGTCATTTCCACTACGAATAGTCCTCTAATATACAATCCAAATTGTTTTACAAAAAAGAGCGATAAGATCTATATATTTGCTAAGCCCTAGATGTTCGCTACGAGAAATATTTAAAGAAGCAAATATAATGACAGTAGCATCACAATTCATTTTCGCTAACTTAGTGTATGTCCATAAAAATATAGAAAATTTTCCAAAAGTTAGCGATATCCATAGTTTAAATACTAGAAACAAAAATAAATTACTGAATCACAAAACAAGGCTCCAAAAGATCAGCAAGTCTTTTAAGGGTTACTGTATACATTTTTATAACAAAGTTCCCACTGAGATCAAATCCTTAAATATTGCGAAATTCGAAGCCACTATTAAGCGCAAGTTGTGTAATAAAGCTTATTACAAGATCTCAGAATACCTAGAGGATATAAATGCCTGGGACTAGGCATTTTTGTGTGATTGTCTTTGGAATCATGTCACTTGATCGAGATATATATATATTTTTTTTTCTTTCTCTTTATTTGTAAAATAACTGTAAGCGGCTTGGGTATGAAATACTCTCTAACTGTCTGTACCTGCGGCGGCGTCGTGTGACGGGTCGGCCACTTCCCTACAATATGGTTGAGGAGGCCGATGGCTGGCACATGCGTCATACTCGTGAACGGGTGCTGCTTGTGTGGACTGTTCTGCCCATTTCGCTTACATTTCTAATTTCTAATTGCTAGAGGTGCTGGGAGGAAATAATTATAAGGATAATAGAGAAATTTTATGATTCCTGAGAGGGTTGTGCAGTCATATAAAAATTTAAATTAATTTATTCCTTATTTCACGAGCCTATAAATGAACTGCTCTAAACTTTTTTTTTTCTTTTCACTTTATCATGTACTGTAGTCTTTACCCTAAACTGATTGAAAAGAGCAACACCAGAGTTTCTTGCCCGTTCTTCTCTGGTGAAAACTGCTTTCCGAACTGGTGGTAGAGTTAATATTGACGGAATCTAAATAATGTATAACATTTTACAGATTCAAATAAATCATTTCATTTCATTTCAATAACTCCAAAGAAAATAAACACAAAATACAATAACCGACACAATTGTTTTGACGTCCAAATCCTCTATATTGCATTATCATATTCCACGTACGGCAAGGGGCTTGTGATCATCCTCAGATCGCGCTGAGGTGGCATCGCTGTGAAATCTTCAACGGCTATTCGCTAGCAGACGGCTTCGGAAACGAGGATTGGAGATTCAATCTCATTTTACGAGTTCAAAGAAGATTTTTTATAAAAACAAAATCGTCATAGGCAAAGGAAAATTGGATACATCCATAAAGTGTTTTGTGAATAAGTTACACATACATTGTGAACTTGTTTGTTTGTGGACATTTGAAAACAATAAAATGCTTTAGAAAAGCACAATAGAAAATCATTGTTAACAAAGATGCTATAAATTAAAATTACTGTATAAGTTTAACCGGAAAAAGGGATCATACTTGTGCCGTTGGTATTCTCTTAAAGAAACCACGAAACAAATACTTTTGCTTGGCAAACCTCAGCCAATTAGCAACACTGAGGGCTTAAAAACGTAACTTTTTAATTGTGTTGCCAGTCTTGGACTATTTTCTCTCACAAGCAATACAATATCTCTCAAGTGTCAGACAAACTTTTATACTTGACTTCTATTCGAATCTACAACCATTTTATTAAACTGGGTTTCGCTCGCGGCTCCGTCTACATAATCGAAGTAATAGTATTCTGTTTACTGGTGGTAGGATATATTTTGTATCCACCTATATAGCGACCACTGTACACAAGGTGTTAAAACCCGTCATAGTGGCCCACATAAGTGTCGCGTTCCGGGGTCAGCCTGAGTTTATCCGGTTCCAACAGGCCGGCATAATTGTGTCGACTGCCAAGGGATAATCATCTGTCGTCAGTCAACATTCTATTGGACCCCGCTACATTTACATTCAAGTGTCGTAGGGTAATTATGATGTGCCTGTACAAAACAAAAGCACGCAGAGATAATATAACTTTTTATTAATAAAAAAAATATCGATGTTTGTACTTCCAACGACAAACGAACTAAAAAAATCTTTAGATTTATACTACGGTAGGTAAAGATTTATTATTTTTTATTATTACTCGTTAACATCCAGTTCGTCTCATATGTTTTCAATATCTATTAAACAAAGGAAGTGATTAGTATTCTACGTTGTTTGTTACGCAACGCGTCAAACCAAAGCAATTATTCAGACCGTCACCTGCTGTAAAGCCGTGCTTAGCAATTACAGGAAAATTACGATAGTAATGGTTTCTTTCTAAATATACCCCGTAGTAGTTACAAATGTATAGCTTGCGTGATCAGCTCACGTTTTGACCTTTCACTGAATTGTTTCGATATTTGTTTACAGTGAAAGCGATATGTATATGGAAGTTCTATTTTTATGGTCTTGGTATGAAATAATTTGTGAAATGCACTTTTACAGTATTACATATTATATTCGCAAATATTATAGAATACAATTTAAGATAATGTTTGATTACGTGCAACCAGAGAGAAAGTTGTGCGTGAGATAACTTCTATTCTGATAGGCTGCCTGCGTAACCGAATATTTCCGGAAACGCCCGATGTCATCGGCTAGGGTAGCGGCGTGCACGAATTATTCTAGTATTGCGTATATATCTGAGAGTTTTAATGAAATGCATTTGATTGAAACGGGAAGAGAGATGGGGGATCTTTACATGAAATATTTATTAGGCGGCTTTTAAAATTATAGTCTAAAAAATTTAATAAAAACGTCTGTACCTATGATTTTATCATAAGAAATGATAGGTGCCAAATCGTTATTGCCTGATGTTTTAATGTCCATAGTTTTCAGTGCGTCATTAATTTTAAAATTATCACGAGTCACAGCACCATTCGCGGTGCAAATTACGATAAGCTCGATAAATCACTGGCAACGTAGTGCTGTGCCGTATCGTGCAATCGATAAAACGGACGTCATGATGCGATCGAAACGCAGATAAACCACATTAAGCCAACTGACATCAGTTCAGATATGGTGAATTTTCCCCAACACCGTTTTTGCTCATAATGTGCGAATGATGCGTTTATAGTGTGAATAAACAGGTAAAATCGATTTTACTAATCGATATTTCGCGATTGCTTTGGTTACCTTGGTATTTAAACACTATTGCACACAATTCCAGCAAAATTGACGAGATATAGAAAAATCTATTTTCACCAACCGCCTAAATATACCACTTCTTCTTCTTGCGTCGATGTCCTCAATGCTGAGAGTCGTGACCTCCTATACGGATCATTTTATTCCAGACTATACTGCGCCAATGGTGCCGGTTCTCTGCAACGTAGATTGCTTCGTACATGTTGCTGTCAAGAGCGGAGCGGATTATACAATAAATATACCACTAACTGCCAACAATTCAGATTGAACACCGGTGGAAAAGTAGGCCGCCGTCTTTAATTGTTTTTGTTCCATAGAACCGTCTACATTTAAGCATAGGTTGACAAAAACAGATTATTATTCCTGTATTTTTACAATGCTGTATCATGTACCATCTATACATTAGGACAATATAACCGACAAAACGTGAGTAAGATTTAAAAGATATGATTCAGTTTTATGCTCGTTCTTTTTGCGTGTTCCAAGGTCATCGGAAGGACTGCGGGAAAATACAAGTTTGTGATAAAAACCAGTAATTTACTGTTATTAAATGGGACCTTTTTAATCTTGGCTGCAATCGTACTTTGAGAATGTTTGTTTTAATTAAAAAAACACCTCAAAGGAATTTTATATTTATTATGATTATTTACAAAAAGATGATATGAATCGTTTTATTTAATCAATAAGGTTTTAATATAAATAATGATAACATGTTTAGAAGAGTAGGTCGCGCGCCGCACTGTTAGCATAATTCCTGTCTTCAATAATGTAACCCATAACTTTTAAAATACTAGTGTGAGTGGTATTAAAATTGAAATTTTTTACCATCTGTAATACATAGATTGACAGTCAGTTTCACAAAATTGAATTAATGCTACTAGGCACATAAATGTATATGCCGATCAAATACAAAAGTCACCTTGTAATCTATACTCCCAAATATACAATAAAATGAGTACCTATACGTTCTACATCAGCTGTTTAATACAACAACTTCAGAATAAAATTTACTTGAAACTATTGAAACAGGGCCTTAATTATCTTGTTCTAACTTACTCTAATGCAAATTGTAATTCTGTTCTTTTAACAATCATCATCATTAGCCTGTAGCAGTCCACTGCTGGAGGCCTGAGGCCTTTTAACAATAATAAATGAAAAATAATCACTGTAAATTAGCGTAGTGTCATTATGCTACAAATATCTGTCCACACACGCATAGCCTCTTCAGTTTTTGTCCACGCTGACGTCAAACTTAAGTGCCGTTATCCAAACAATTAACACGAGATTTTCCTTTCACGTCTCAAGTAGTAACGGGACGAGTTTCCGCGAACGCTTTGTCATACCAACTAAGAACTGCTAATAACCTAGTTTGCTACATTTGCTAGCTATAATGTTTGCATCTTAGTAGTTACCAGAAAAATGGTTGGTTTGAGTATATTATAGATCAGATTTTATTCTTATTCGGGCACGCGAAAGTGACCCCACTGTATTTTATCTTAATAGAGTTCAGATAGTGTGACTGACAAGAAACGATTGCCCCTCTCTATTCTACACAATTATGCCGGCCTGTTGATGCCTGATCCCCGAACGTGACACTAACATTATGTGTTTTAACACCATTGTTTATAATAGATTTAGCTTAAATATTAATATTTTAACTTAAACACTTTACAACGTATACAAACTGTTTGTAATAACTTATTTTTAATGCTTTGAATGACGAGACGAGCTTGCCGTTCGCTTGATGGTAAGCGATAATACCACCCATAAACAGAAGAAACACTATCCAACACCTTGAATTATAAAGTATTGTTTGGTATTCCACTGCGCTCGTCATCCTGAGACAAGAGATGCAAGTCTTATTATGTCCAGTAGTTACACTGGCTCGCAATAAGGAAAAAAAGCTTGTGTTTTTTGTTTACTTTCCACATCGAAAAACAAATAGACTTCAATTCAAAGAAACAACAATATAGGTTAGATTCTAATCTAGAATATTAATTATATTGGATTCTAATCTAATGAACACGATTAATATGATAATCTAGTATGATCGATTATATTTATTAGTAGATAAAAATATCACAACCTGGGCCTTATAGTCGGAAGCCAATATTAATTCCAACATTGGCATAAGCTATACAAACAATCCACACAATTATACCTCTATTAATGTAGAAATGCATTAATATAATTACGATGACAAATAACACTGGACCTTTTTATATTATTACCAATGCAATTAAGTCGTCATAACGAATAATTGCAAATTAATTGATGGCTTTGTACAAATAACAGTTTTGTTTTGTCCACATTGTGTTCGAAGTTTTATATTGGAAGTAATGTAATATGGTTTTGAATGAACATTTATGGGTAATAATTTTTAAGTAGGAAAGAGTAGGTCAGAGGAATTGTCAGTGGATCTTTTGATGATCTTTTGAGGTATAAAGAAGGCAAGTATTTCCTCCGACAATCATCTAGCTATCAATTAAAGCATCGGAAAAATCAGGACAGAGGAATCAACATTGAACCTTTAAGGAATATGGAGCGCAAGGTGAAATTTGTCGAAAGGCAACCCCACACAACATATATAGGTAGGTATTAATATGCATAGGATACGGTCTGCAAATCTTACTAATGATAATTAGATTGTACACAAATTCTACGTAAAGAGAAGTCGGCAGGAATCGGGTAAACGGACCCTTCGCCATAGAAAATTATTACTGATAATGTACGTAGTTATCAAATACCTAATCACATCAAACTGGGTAAATTATCGTCCACGTCGAAAACAATAAATTCTTTAGAATTTTTAAACTAAACATTTCCTCGACGCGAGTTTTGCGTACATAGTTGATGCGATGCGCGTTTCCAAGTATCGTGAATCAGTATCGTCCAAAAACTTCGCGTGCCGCTATATCCGCCCATTGAGCTGGCTGTCGAGTGAATAACACTAACAGAAATAAATGCAACTTGTTTATTGTCAATTGTATTTATTTTGTATAGGATCAACTAATGGCGAGTTTCGGGGTTATATAAAATCCAATAGGTTTTGTTTGTAAGAGGGCCGGCAACAAATATGTTGTCAGAAAAAAACACGCTTTTCTGCTTGCACGGAAACAGAACTAAAAAGTTTCCATCACTATATTTCATATGGACTCTCCCTGTTTGAAATAAAATATTCATTTTATATAAAAAAAATATTTTTTCACAAGAAATATATTTTTTAAACAAAACCATAAAATATGTTTTAGCGAGAGTGCATACAGCAACACAACTTCGACTTATATTTAGGTCGCGCGTTTTTCTTGTGCCACAAATTACAATTTTTCCTTTGAAACATTTCGGTAAACAAACTATACCCAAGCATAATTCTCTGATACATTGTTCTCGTAATTTATTCTCTCCTAATTTACTTAATCTCCTGCGGATATTTCATGACAAATTTTGGTTTATTCAAGGAAATAAAAACCACAATAATAATGAGCACTATTGCTTTATTACCAATGATATTTTAGTTAAGTTATAGATCCACCTATATTAAACTCGATTTTCAAAATCGTCGTATTACTGCACACATAGATAACTTAATATTAACATATCAAACTACAATATAACACGTCAAAGTAGAAAAGCTTTCGTCAGTTTCATTTGTATCGTATAAGACATTATATAGAACATTCCTTAGACGATAAACTTTAATAGATCCAATCGCGATACCACATCAAATTGTGCTAAATAGCTCAATTTTAACGTGACACTAGAAGGCTGTTTATAACACATTTACACTTTTTTTATTAAAAAGTCATTGATCATTATGTAAATAGCTACGTACTCATACAGCCTACCTGTACACGAAAGGCATTACGGTAGGCAACGGCCTTGGCATTACGAATTTCCATGGACATCGGTGACCACTTACCATCAGGTGGTCCTTTAGCTCACCTGCCTTTGGACGCAATAAAAAAAAATAAAAAACCAAAACTGTAAATTGAGAATTACATTTTTTTATGAAATAAAAATTACTGCCATGTATCCAAGTAGATTAATCATTCATACTCATTGTATAGGGTGGAATTGAAACGGAATCTTGGATGAATTACTTGCATTTCTTGTAAAGGTGTGAGCTTCATACTTACATAAATATATAGAATCATGATCCTGCTTTAGGAATTTTATTTTTTTAATATCGCACGACTTAGAAAAATCAGTATACAAGCATAATTATACAGCTCTATCATTGCCATTAACTCATAACTCTTTTTAAACCAACCGTTCCAATGTAATAAAAAGGCGAGATTTAGTGCTCAAATAATAGCAACATCCCTAGATCCCTAACATTTTTTTTATTATATTTGCCCATCATTTTATTTACACTAGTACAATACACTCAAGATACACGATATTGTTAGGACGGCAAGGAACATTTGATCGTGCTACGTGGAAATCATTGATATTCCGGCGGGGTCAACGGCGGCCTAACTTGGAATTGCAAATTTTGGACATAAACAGTTTATTGTCACCGGTGAATCATTGAATGAATATCATATTATATATATATATATATATATATATATATATATATAATATGATATTCATATATATTGAAATATGCATGTTATTATTATAGATTGATGGAGAAAATGAATAAATGATACATAATGCTATCTTGCGATGTATCCCGGAAATCAATAAATGTAATCAAGTAATATGTGAGTGGTGTTATTAAATTTTATTTTGGTGCATATTTGCGAGCGATTCTTTGATATTCGAAGAACTTCGTACTATTTACTATGTTATTGTATCGAAACAAACGGTACCGCAAAACACTATATATTTGTTTTATTCAAACACTTTCATCTAGCTGTCTTTTTTATTTAATTTATATTCTTTTATATAATCATTAACTAACCATTATACTAAGACCTCTACATAAAAACTCATAAAGTCGTTTTTAAAAAAGGAAACGCAATTCAACGCCATGAAAACTTATTTATAACTCGTCTTAAATTAAAATAAACTTAATTTGCATTTATAAACATTCCCCACTCTGTACTAAGAAAGGAAATGTGCTTAACATCAATTAAAAACTCTTGGCATTTCATTAGGAGCAGATTACTTTCTGTAAATTCATTGAAATGAATTTCAAACCCTCGACATCTTAAAGAGTTAATTTAAAAATAAACTCACCTCAAAGGCAGAGTTTTGTTTTCAATCCGCGACGAGCGAAAGTCACAGAGTTATGAATATATGACTGTTTTGGATGCGTCAGTTTTGAGCGCGACGCGATGCAACCGATATCACGTGCCCGACTGACGTTCATTGCAAACACAACGAATGACGAAGACACCGTGCCGCTTGCACTAAAAAGACAATTCCCTGTGGAGGCGGCCAGACATATGGATTATAGCATAACCTTCATGATACCTCGTAAAAATTATGTAAATTCGTTTATGCAGTTTTACGAGCGTGTCTATTTTGATACGAGACTACAATAGATCTTAACTAAACGCTCATGCATTTTTTAGAATTGATCATAAAACAATGAAAAATTTATAAAATCATTTGTATTTCAAAGACAAAGACATATAATTATGAATTAAAAAGACATATTTACATGATCACATTACAAGTTTTGGTATTACAAATATTACATCAATACATATTTGTGTAACAATTTTCTTAAAATATCATAACATTTACAGTTTAAAAAACTCAAACACAATATACATTTGACCACAACAAAATATTATATCAAAGATAGTAAAAGTGACTAATACCGCATTCAGACTGAGCAAAATGTCTTCGCCCATCCGTGACGATCGCAGACGGGTTGCACTGTATTCGATCCGTGCAAGACAAAGCGATGTCAACGTCCCGACGACGCGGGTAGCGGCCTCGCGGGTAGCTGGGTAGCACGGGTAGCGAGGGTAGCCGCGGCGAATGACCGCCGACGGATATCAACCAGGTAGCGAATGCCGCGCGTACAAAAACCTCGCTAATGCACGCGGGAACCGACTGTCTAATTTGTCCCATGGATTTTGAGGCGGGGATTAAGATCGTTCGTAAATTAAAAATGGAACGTGCGTTTCTTTTTTTAAAATGAGGTTCCTTAAGTCTCGACGAGCTTTTGAATTCTTTGTTTTGGCGTATTTAATCAAGCTTTTCGATTAATTTATAGTAACGAAATTAAGCTCTACCTAATATGTTAAATAGAGTAAGAAAATGTAGGCCTAAAGGAGGCATAATATGTAGCTCTCTGCTCTATAGTTTCCTCAATTAATGTTCACTTTCCCTTAATGGAACCTTAATAATATCCTGTAAGGGGAAGGAAAACCTGAACCGGCAAACTCTACCATGCCTTAATAGGGCGACATGCGTACCAACTAGAACACATTTATGTGATGCGCTACAAATTGGATCAATAGGTCAATCTTAGAAAACATATTTACGTAAACGCCAGAATATTATAAAGAAACACACGCACTTTTGCTCACGACTTCGCACGCGTCGAAATCTTTTTCCGGGACAAAATTATTCCGTCAATTAGAACTGGAACGATCCGCTTACAAAGTTATTGCAAGCAATAATCGTATGCAATTATTGCTAGCAATAATTGTTTTCTAAATATCCGTAAAAAAACGGATACTTGGGTGCGGGCGCAAATTGTCTCGTTGCGACATTGCGCATGTTAAGACGGGATAAGCCTCGAAAAGATTACAAATAATACAAATATTTTCAATACAGTCGCAAAGAATGCCAACGAGCGAAAGATCAATAACAAATTTAATACAAACACCAACGACAAGCGAGTGTAGGGAAAAACGAGTGTCCTTGAACACAGCCCGCAGGTAAGGAATGGCACTGACAAGGGATATATCAAACGTATTCAATACACTCGATTTACAAACATTGATTTCGATTGTGTTTCCGACACCCTTTTACGTAGACATGTGAGATGTTTACGAATTTCTTTCTATAAATTGTATCGGAAAAATAGGAATATTATTTCTGTGTATTTTCGTATGTAAATAATGTGACACATTCATTGAAATTAATGTCATGCTCTTTAATTTTAATTAATTTATATCATAATTAGTCTAGAATATTCCACCAGCGCGCATTTAAAATTTACGATATTCAATAGTCTTTATTTGTAATTAGTAAAATTAATTAGTCATTATCTTTTTATTTGTAAATTAGTTGTTTTGTGTTGGAAATTATATTCAAATTAAAGATATATTCTTGAACATTCTGTTTGTTAAAACGTTTTATTGGAGTAATTGTAGTCTGAAGAAAGCAGTTTACATAAAATAATTAACATAATATGTTCTTATTTCGTGTGCAATATATTTTGGAATTACCTGGGAGTAGATGTTACCCGCGGATTCGCCCGCGTGAATACCCTTTCACTCTACAAAACCACTAAATCACTGCACCGATACCTAGCACGATCCTTTTAAAAATCATAACAATTTTAAATCCCACGGGAGCATATTACCGGGATAAAATAAGCCTGTATGTTAGTCCAGGACATGGTGTATTTGTGTATCAAATCATTCAAATCCATTAAGCGATTGCTGCATTTACTTCTAATAAAAATCCAAACATTTACACATACATTCGTATTCATAATAGTAAGAGAGTAAGAGTAAAAAGTAAGGTAAGATTGTTTTTCACAGTATTTTTTCCTTGCCGTCAATTGGCCAGAATTTGTGTGTCGACTGCGACGGGTACTAGACCCATCTCCACTTACCACAACGTACATTGGGGTCACTGCGTCGTGCACGCATCTAATTAAATACTCTTCAATGCCTTAAGTCCACAATCCGAATTTAAAATTACCCTGTAAAGATCATAACAGCCATAACCCAATTCTTTAAGAGCAAACAGCGGGCTAGTTAACCGGGCTCCGCTCACGTAACCTTGGTACAATTTGTGCGAGCGCGGACCGAATGCACGCTCCGATACAACCGCCCTGACACCGATATACTGTATCATATGAACAAAAACTAGTGCCACCGAATATTAGATGCGCATATTTGTTCCGTCAGGACCCTTATTCTGCATGATAGTGTAAACGCGTAACGCGGCCGTGTCATGTTATTTTCGAGAAATGTGCGTGAAATGGTATTCTGTAAGCCAAATTTCTATGGTCCTAAATATGATGCGTTGTGTTGCGTGCTTGTTACGCACTGTTAAAATAACGTGCGGGATAGAGAATAAGGGCCCAGATAGTGATAGCTGATGTCAGGGTGTAAACTGAAATAGTTATCTTGATACCATAGCTGTGATATGGAAATGAAGAAATTGAGTGTGTCAGTAGAGTGTAAGAGAAAGGGTTTTTTTTGTAATGAGAGCAAATCGCTCGCCTTATGGTAAGCGATATGGCTGCCAATAAACAATGATTTGACTTGGTTCCTTTCTAACTGAATTTCCGCCACAGCGGCGAATCTCAATTGAGATTAGCCAGGTACGCAGGATATGTTATAGTGCACATGTGTGTGCGCAATACACAGGTGCACTCTCTGTTCCTTCACTCTCATAATCCGGTGAGATGGCAATCTGACGTAACCGGAGAGAGATTAGGCGCTGGACCGACAGCTTTACGTGCTTTCTGAGGCATGTGGGTATCAAACTGCCAACTTCCTGACTTCAAGCTGTGACTGAGTAATTTGCAAGATGGAAAAACTCAGTCACAATTATTTTGGTTGGACCCGAGAATTCGGACTCAGGACCTCAGCGCAATTGTATTGTTGTTTGTGTACAATTACAACTACGCCACCGAGCCAGTCAATAAACAATAACAATACCACTGCAAAAGTACTGCGACAACCAAAAAAAAAAATTGAACTAGACCTAAAAAACGATAATATGATCAACGTGTACAATTTGAAAAATTTCTCCAGTCTACGAAACATCTAATTCAAAATATTACTGCAACATTTTTAAACTGTAATATAAAAATAAAAAATAAATTTACTTCAAACGTAGCAAGTTAACTCCCAACAATGTAGCTTGAATATATTGAGAAGGTCTGATCTAATTTTAGACTAAAGTGTGCAGAAATAGATGAACATAAAGGGCTGTGAAAGCTGATAGTCGATGTTTCGCTTTAAGCGGATTGACGTCACACGTTTGATATCCGTTAATTCGATACTTGGAATAAATTTCATCGAGCTTGGGTTAATTTTCCTTAATCAGCAGTTTTCAGAGAATCTGAAACTCACACTATTCTTACTAATATTATAAAATGCTAGTGTTTTTTTGGTTTTCTATTTCACGGAACAGACAGGTAAATGGTTTTTAGTTTATGTAAAGTAACATACGCTGTTTTTATCATCTGAAAAAATTATGAATCTTATAAGCTAGAGCATTTTTTTTAGATACTTCTTACATTGAAAAGGATAGCTGGCTCCACGATTCGCATTGATCATGGCACACCTGAACAGCCAAATGTATCATCAGCACATTACCCTCGTGGGAGGAATGGTTTTTCAACTAACGCCTCCATATGTAAGAGTAAGGACCAAAAAAATTTTGAATAACAAAGAAAGGTGGTGCTTTCGGTAGATGTTATCTCACATGCGGTGGAGCTATTGCCAAATTGAAAAGGGAAATTTATTAAATTATGAATTGTTTAAACGGCAGTTTTATAAAACAGAGTTCCTCGTTATACATTATAAGGACCTAACAGGATACAAATAGAATCATATGAATGAATCATGTTGCATATTGTATTAATTAATAACGTTTAGTACAAGATGCATTTTTTGTTACGAACAAAACTAAACAGCCGTTTTGCAAAAAAACTATTTTTTTGCACAAAGTTTGTCTTCTACATTACGCCAGAAAAAAAGACAAGTAAACTACGCTGAAGGCACTAAGACGGGAAATCGTGGAAAATTAAATATTATCTATTTGGTATTGTTGGTAATATTTTTTTAGCAAACTTATTTAAATTATTACCCACTCATAAAATAACATTAAAAACTTAACCACATTCTTTTAATTTACAAATATCCTACCTCCCATTGACAAATATATGTCTATGAAATAATTACAAAATTCAACAAGTAAATCGATAAACTAAACGAAAGGCCTTTTCTATTCAAATGTCGATAATTTCGAAAACAAACTCGAACAAAGAATACCGCTATCGATAATATTCCGCGTATTGAACGATAAAATGACATTACTAGGCCAAAACTTCCGTTTGCGCTTTTGTAATAACCTTTTGCACTTAATTAGGTAAAAAACTTTTTCTTTTTGTTAATAAAGACCTCTATCGCTAATAAACAGGATGCAGACACCGTTATTGAGTTTTATGGCTTGCCGCGTCGAGATAAAATTATAGTAGAACGTTTTGTAGTGGATCTTAGTGCTTATATATTATTTAGGAAACGAAATGTAATTAAAAAAGTTTTTAAATTCCTAGTTGGTATTGCATTCATATTCATATTAATTTGTAATTAATAGTCCTGATAAAAAGATTTCTTTGAAAATACCTTCTATAAATATTATATTCTTTGTTTTCCTTTTTTTTGGTGACGTAGCTATACACATGCTACATATAATATTATCCGAAATTACAATTTACAAATACCCGTCCAAAAAATACCTAAAAATAAAAACAAACTTTCAGCAAAAAATCCGATGTTGATACATCATCCGCAACACACCCATGACACTAATTTCAATTACATTTGAATAATGATGACCTGCCTAGCTCGTATCCGTATTAAACGAGATAATACGGCAAAGTTATGTGAACTGCCAACGCCATGCAATGTTTATAATCAACGAAGCTTTTCAAATCAGTCGTATGTCGCTGTTGTTTACGGTTACTTTGTTTGTATTATGGAAGACGTGTCATGACATGCCGTCAATAATGTTATGCCGTTTTAGTATGGTGTAGGAAGCCAAATAAGACATTGGTGTAGTTTAAAATAACCTACAGCAGCGTTTGTACAATTGAAGAAAATTATAATATAAAAAACCGAGATAAAATCAGAAAAATGGTTCTATTCCAATGTCTAACCTTCGCCTAAACATAAAGAAATCATAAGGCGATGGTACAAATAAAAAAAAATATTAGTGAGCGATATGATCATCATTGTCCAGGAATATTTAAAGTCAGGCAAATGCGAAAGTAGTGTTTATTTCATTGTCAATTAAACGCATAAAGCATTAAAATAGTTTGTATTATATTTCGCACACAGATAGCCCGAGTTATGGACTTATAACCAATTATTATCTAATGATTTCTTATGTTTACGCGAATGTTAGACATTGAAATAAAACTAAAAACTATTTAACGGATTTTATCGCGGTTTTAATATTTTACTTTTCTCCCGACGTTTCGAAGACTTTGCAGCCTTCATGGTCACGGGGGGGACTGAGGTGTTGTTCATCCGTAAATTCAAAGTTACAATATCTACCTACATTTTTCAATTACACAACTTTTTTAAATTTTAGCTGTTGACGGTCTGATCTACGCAGAATGAGCTCACAGTGTCTTGAGGTCTGGCAGCCGGTCTTTTGGGATCCGATTTAATTAAATGTAGAACAGGATCCCAGGCTTGTGCAAGCTTCCAACCATCTTCCCTATTGAAATTTGGGTGTTTTTAATTTCAATAGCCTCGCGAATCATTCTAGGCAGGAATCGGTGTTCTTTGGCAAGGATTTGTGGCTTGTCTAATCGCAAATAATGATTGGAGCCTCCTTCAGAATGTTCAGCGACTGCAGACTTCGTAGAGCGTCGGTGTTTCACGTCAGCTATATGTTCTTTTACGCGGGTCCCTATATTTATTTTTGTTTGTCCTATATAAGAGAGGCCACAGTTGCAGTCTATCTTGTATACACCCGGTTCTTGCAGAGGTATATGGCACTTGACAGGTGGTAAAAATTGACTAATCTTCTTAGGCGGCTTGAAATAGGTTTTTATTGAAGCACGCTTCAGGATGTAGCCAATCTTGTCGGTGACTCCTCTCACATATGGTAGTACAACCGGAACACGTTCACTGAAAACTAAAACTAATATCTGAAAAATAATATAGTGAAACTTTCATTGCACAAAAGGATATTGAAGCGGGCAGAGTCGCAAGCAATACCCAGTCTAGCACCTAAACCAGCCATCTCGAGAGATACCTGTCTAGATTTGTCTAGTCCCAGTAAAATAAATCCCCATAGTGGTTGCCGTCGCTCCCCTTGGGTCTTATCTCTCCCCATATATTTGGCGTCGCGACGCTCTCCCAAATTCTCCCTCATTCATTCCTTTGCCATAATTCTTGATAATGTCTGTGTATTATATGTATCTACAAACTATTGCTATCGCTTTTATATCTAACTGTAATTATAATAAAAATGGTGATGAAAAAATTATTTTAATCAAGACGTTTTTGGCTACATGTTATAAGAAAGTTTTTAAATAAAGAACACATTACAACAAAAAACAAACAATCGTAGTATTATCTTCAAATATAAACTACAATCCACATTGCATTTAACCATAAATTATAACCAAACAAAATAAATTAATCACAATTTTCATACATAATGTCAGAGGGAAGTGGCGAAGCGTGTTCGTATGTTTGTCCAATATAAATAAAAGTATTAAACTCATATTTGCAGGCGCTGTTCGTGACATTTGATTTTGTTGTTTGTCAATGTTAAATATGACATGATTCTAATGTCATTATCACTTGTTACACGGCAAGTGTCCAAGTAGTGTAAGTACGTCGCCATATTGTTTATATTTATAAAAGTGGTAAAGATTAACGTTTTGAAATTATTCGTTTTCACTTCTGAAAGGTTTCTATTAGATTCTTTAGAGGCAGAAAATCTGCCTTATTCTTTAGTGAGAAATAACAATAGATCTTGTTTAACTTTTATTAATAAAGAGTCACAAAAACTACATCAAAATTTGTTTGATGTTTTTTAATTATAAAGAAACACAAACATACAGCCATTTTTTTATGGCCGGAGCAGTGCCGATGTTTATGAGATAGGGTTATGTTACTGGACATAGGTTAGCCTACACAGCTGAGTCCTATTTACGGCTCGTTTCACCTAGTTGCCAGCAGTTAGTGTTGTCGACCTACTTCGAAAGAGCATTCCGCCAACCTGCACGAACTAGTTCGCGACGGAATCTATTAGATCTATATACTAAAATTTGTCATCCTTCGTAAGGAATAGGTGAGCTCTTACGGCGGAGCAAACGCTGTTACCGCGCTAGAGGTGCATTCATAATGAGTGAACAGTAAGTTCGCGACGTGAGGGATGTATTGCTGAAAACTTGAACAAGACTCCTTTTTAACTGCTATTAATAATAGGAAAGCCAACGGTGAAAGATTGCTACCGGCTTACCCTTAATTTTTTTTTCAAACAGGCACTACGATGTTGGCTTTAGAAAATTTTCAACCTTCGTCATTGATAAGACGTCCAGTAAAACACGAAGAAATGTAAACATTCGTGTTCAGGCACGAAATTTATACGAAACGTATACAAACCTCTTTCGTGTTGAATATGTCAGAAACCTTTCAGAAGCACTCAGAATCACACAAGCTGTTTGCTTTGAATTTAATATCAACAGAATCACTTGCATTTTTCTGTATAAAAACCGTCGAAGGCCGTCGCCATTCCGACATGGTGATGGCATCGTGCTTTATTATTAAAAATTCACTTTCATTATTACTAACTAGAGAATATTGTGTTTTTGTACCTAGTAATAACGTAAATTATTTTATTCCACTGTGAAGTTATTTATTAATTGTGTGCCATTCTACGAGACAGGCAGTACTTAGTGTAGAATGTTTTGCTAAATCTGTGTAATTCTTTTGTTTTGGAAATAAATTATTATTTATTATTATTATTTTTTATTTCTGAATGCGAAAAAAATACGTTGATGTAATAATATATGATTTGACATACTTATAGCCTACACAGCAGGGGACGGAAATAAGTTCGGTGAATCGTAGATGTATTAGTTGCAAATCTGCCTACTCGTGTCAGCATCTGCATATCTAAGTGGTAATCTACTATGTTTTCTTAAATACAATTTATTGCGATTGTATAAAGCATTCGCGCATCAATTTGATTGCTTGCCACCTTAGTCGCCTTCCTCGTCAGCAACCAGAACAACCAGATAAAGCTACGCTAAACGCGTTTATATGCGTGGAGCATGCGTTTGTAAATTGAGTAACGCGATTATCAACCGTACGCGCGACTAAATGAATTGTTTTCCGTGGTAAAGAACGTAGAAGTTAGGGAAATGACTAACCTATTGGGACATTAAATATTTCAGGATAAGGAGGACCAAACAATTTTTTTTTTCAAAATTCGGGCTGATACCCTTCTTATTAATGCCAGCAAAGCAAGACGCGTGACTTATCTAGCAAAAAAATGTATAAAAATAACAATAATAATATTCTATTTTAGTCGATGCAATACTCAACATTACACGCTGTACTAAACGCGAATACATTAGGAATCATGTTCTAACTTGGCGTCTGCTTTCTCACGATGTTTTCCTTTATCGTTAGAACAGAGCGTCAAGATGATATGTAAATATGTGCTTAACTTTCCGAAAATATATTACACGTAGAAATTGTATTTAGGACCTAGAACACTATTCCTGGCGTAATATTTCTTTATGACTTATATTAGTCATGTAATATAATTCTTATACCGTCTCATTACTAGGTACATGGACTCACTTTTGCACTATTTAATGCATTGGTAATCTTCCAGTTCTTATAACAGAGCTTTTGATAATTATTATAAAGTTTTAGTTATATTTAAAAAATAATCTTAAGGTATTTGTGATATAAAATCTTACTACATTTAATATAAATTTGCATATAACTTTATTTAGAAAAATAACTTACCGCTTTACGTCATGCAAATCCATCTCAACTTCTGTAGCATAAGGTCTGTTAGGGCATAATAAAATGCATTACATTGTTGTGTTAATTGATTTTAATTATTATTTCAATAAAGACAATGTAGATAATAGTTTGACAGTCAAAAATTATCTGCACTACGCTTCGCTATACATGCGCCGACCCTAACTCATAAAAAGTCGCTTCAAACTGACGGGAGCCGTAAAATGATCTCAGAATTGACTTAATAAAATAGTGAAGCGAAGGTTTCGAGTCGAAATTAAGCCCGCTCGCAAAACACGCGCAAATGAAGATTAACTCTGGAAATTTTATTTGCGTCTGGAGACAAACTTTATGAAAGTGTGCTGAATTTATTTACATTCACCACGTACGTTAAATATTTTCTCTTATTTTTAATGCCCTTGACATTATGGTACACATCTAACTTAAGACTACGGTCATAAGTACGATATAGCTATTACTTACTTAATAGATATTAGGTTTTAATAAGCCGTTGTCGCTGCTTTACTCACAGGCTATTTTTATTAATTTAGGCGCCTCGTGAGACTTAATATAATTTGACTTAATTTGCCCTTATTGTGAAGTGTAATTAAATTCAAAAAACGAACCAGGAAGGACAAGATTTTCAATAAACAATCCTAATCTCTATCTTCAATCCGATTCCGAGAATGAACCAATCAAAATAACTCATTTGTAAGCATGTGATTTTTTTTTGTTCTAATTGGTCCATTTTTTGAGATAGATCAAAAGAAGCGATTGAGATCGTTCATTGAAAATGAAGGTGCAGCTTGATTGCTTCTTCGACCTAATATTCTCGGAAATAATATGTGCTAATGCTACAACATAGTTCAAAAACCACAATGATTTAAATCATGTCTAAAGTGTAAATCATGCAAACAATTACTATTTTCGACTTCAAACCGGTAAGTATACTCACAAAGAACGGATACATTACATTTATAACATTATCCGTAAATACGAAATTATCGTGGCGCGTATAATGAAATCTAAATCGGTCTCAGTAGATAATAAAAAAACATAAGTCATTCGTTCAACGCTCTGTGTCTAATCAAGTGAATCATTCAATAATATGTCCTGGACGAAGACCTTGTGCCCTTGAGAAGTTGCTTGCAACACGGAACAAGACGCGAGATCGAGAATAATATATACTAATTTATACCAGTAGTGGAGGTTTGTTGGGTACGTAAATAGCTTTGGAAAATACCTAATGAAATTCGCTAGTGCATTTATCTATGAATTAGATACGTCGTCAACAAAAAACACTTTATTTTAACCATATCCAGCTATCTATTCTAATTTGTTTCAGAGCGCCCATATTGATACGATTTCGATCCACACGGTAGTAAAACAAGAGCTTGAATGTACCGGCTTTAAATCTTATGCAGAGAAACTGTAAGTGCAGCGTGCACGTCCCGTAGATCCCGTTGTTCAACTCTTAATCCACGGGATAATGTATAAATGCAAAGGGATTCCCGCCAAGGATCCGCCAGACAACACCGCTGATTTACTGTAATGGCGCCGGCGGGGCGGCCATTTGCAATATTCACATTTATTCCCGCTAAAATTAAGAGTTAGGTTAGGATGGATAATCCTATGTTTTATGCGCGTGGATTGAAACGGATTTAGGTTGAAATAATAGTGTTTTAAACGTTCGCTGAGCTGGTTTATTTACTACACTTTGTGCAATAAAAATATGCCATATGATAATAAAATATACCTACTTGTATATTTTTCAAATATACACACAAACGCCTTTTATCCCAGATTGGGTAAGCAGAGTCGCACTAGTGCATCCATTTTTTGTCGTATGTATTCCATTTCATGATATTTGAAAGTGTACTAGCCTATAGCGAAATCGGACGATACTCTTAAAATATTTATGAACATGCTATACCTATCCTCTGCAAAAAAACTTCTGACCTCTACATTTCGAATGAACAGACGAACTTATAATCTGTTTCCTAATCGAAGGTCATAACATAACTAAAAATATCTATTATCTAAATATAAATACTCAGGTACACAACTCGTACAATTATTAATTAAAAATATCTATATCATATTATACCAAGTGTCGCTAGCAGCTTCAACCGTGTTAAATCCTTTCCTACTATTAAACTCGACAAGAGCGCCATCTGTTTAAAGAGTATTATTATAAAATACAATTATTATCTACGTTAGCAAGTTACCGAAATAAAAAGTAGCCTATGTGTTCATTTAGGTCATGGTATATATGCCTACCCAATGTCATCCAAATCCATTCCATTGTTTCTGAGTTTTCTCCTAGCATACATCCGAACATCCAAACATATCCTCAAAATATTATTACAACTTATCACACTTATAATATTAGGTACAAGTAGATAGGGTAAGATAAAATAAGATAAGACTAATAAGAGAAAGATGTACAGACTTACGTTCTTACATATGTATTCTATGTATAAGGAGACCTTACTATCTTGCTAGCCGACACCTACCTGGATGTAAACAGGGTCTATCCCGTAGCGTGAAGGCGTACCACATTCAGAGACAAGACATTCCGCCCACGCGGTGCCAATTATCTTTTTTATCAGATCGAATAAGTGTCGAACGAGGCTGTTCACCCCAAGTTCACTGTATCGTGCGGATTCGTTACGTATTAAAAAGGAAGCGCCTGTCTGTCTGTTTGTTTAATGTTGATTGATGACGTTATTAAGTTATCTTCGTGCAATTTTTCTCTTTGTTAACGTTTAATTTGTTTTGTTTTGCATTTAAAAATGCGTAGGTTGTGCAGATTTGTTTTGTGTAGGCTTTCCATCTCAAATTGCCGAAGCCCTAAAGAAATTGCCATAAACTAGAGTATTTAGATAAATTTCATAATCATATCTCCGGACACATATAGTTTCGCTTTGCTCAGATTTTAAGAAAATTGGCTGTCTCTAATACAATACAGAACCATTTATAGACGTCCTGTGAACTAGAACAAATGAGAAATTAGGACGTACGACAATCCCAATTCTGTCTGACTAGATCGAACGGTATCAGAGTCTATCAATCTGGATTTCTATATCGGATGAGCTAAAGTAAATAGTTCATGTTCGGGAAGGTTACAGAACACTTCTGAATACAAATAAATGTTATAGACTGCATCGGATCGGCTATAATGACTTCTAACCGGAATACTGCCTACTGACTGTTTTTGTGGTGTACTTGTACTGGATGCGCGGTATGGCAGCGCTCTAAAGTCCTGGGTTCGAATCCCGAGTCGCGCAAAGTGATTGGGTTTTTCTGCTCAGTATCAGCCCGGAGTCTGGAATTTGTGCCCGATATGGCGATAGGCTCGCTCCCATCACATCATGGGACAGAACACACTTAGTGAAATGTGGGCGCCGTGATTGCGCCTCTACATACCCCTGCGGGGATAAATGCGTGATGTATAAATAAACAAAGTAATCTAAAATATTTATCTATAGTCATAATATATCATCTGCATGAGAGAGAAACTACTCTTACATCCAATAACATACATTTTGCAAGGGCATCGCAACACCAATTGATGGTTGCATTAGAGACCAAAATACCAACAGACGATGAATTTATTTAACAAAACATTTATTCATACGATATATTTATCACGACGTCTACTAAAATACTCTGTTGATGACCACAATAAATTCACTCGAGTATCGCTCAAAAGCCGAAGCAACGCGAAAACTTTCCAGAAACATCGAATATTTAGTGAACATTCACAGAAATGGCGCTCCGTGGAATTGATGGGGGCAATCGTTGGTGGCGTACTTCAATACATAACTTAGGCATAGTATTAATACCTAAGATATTGTGTTATGTATACAGATCTCATTGATTCTTGAAATATAACTATTATTTGGATTTTATCACACTTTTTTATATTATGATTTTCTCCCGACGTTTCGAAGACTTTGCAGCCTTTACGTCACGAGGAGGACTGAGATTTTAGTCACCCGCAAAGTCAAAGGTACAATATCTACGTACATTTTACAATTATAGAACTTCTTTAAAATTTTAAAATAAAACAAGAAATCATTCTTAAAATTGTTACAGAGAACACCGTTCCACGCGTACTTCAAGAAAATAATACAGCCGTATTACCAAACTATCATAGAGAATAAGGCCGTAGGGCTGACCTAGGGCGTATAAATTGAAGTCTACACTGAAGGTATTTTGTAGAAAGTCGAAACGTTTAATTTTGTTTGCGACGTCGATACGCCGTGGCAACCTTGACTCGACGAAAACACGGATTATCAAATTGAGACATAATATATTTATGCAAATCTCTAACGAGTACATTATAAGATGTAAATTTAAAGCTCTTAAGTCTTACTTATGGTATACTAGGACGTAGAAATCAAGGTATTAGCAAATAATAAGAAAGTTCGTGTTTGATTTAGTTAATTTATTACTACTCGTTTTCTTTTCATATTGCTAATATGCTATACTAGAGAACAACAAGCGGCGATAGCCTAGTTAGGTGTGGAACGGACTGCCTAGACGAATGTCCGCAAATCCCAAGGGCACACACCTTTGACTTTTCTAAAATCATGAGTGTATTCTTTGTGAATTTATCATTCGCTTTAACGGTGAAGGAAAACATCGTGAGTAAATGTGCACACTTGAAAAGTTCTCTATAGGAATTTCGAAGGTGTGTGAAGTCTACCAATCCGCACTAGACCAGCGTGGTGGACTAAGGCCTAATCCCTCTCAGTGGTAGAGGAGGCCCGTGCTCAGCAGTGGGCAAGTATATAATACAGGGCTGATAGAGCTGATAGGCTGATAGACTAGAGACTGCGTTTATAACAATATAAAACTAGATAGCATGGTATTTGGTCCAAATATTATGACAATACAAAATCAGACGATCTGCTTCTAAGTTATAAATATGTGTCATACATTTTCACATATTACACAAGCTTACTATCAAACATCATCATAATGAGAGCTCAATAACATACCTATCTACTCTTACCACAAATTTCAATAAACGATTCCAATTTTGAAACCATCCGAAATATGGACCAATGAGAACAAAGCTTTTTTGACATGCAACAAATCAGTTATTTTGATTGGTTATTCTCAAGATCGGTTCGAAGATTAAGATAGGGATCGTTTATTAAAAGCGGCCGTAAGTCTACTACAGGTCTAACAGTGGCGAAGCGTGAAGTTTTCCGAAAGGTAACCCGACAACGTATAGGTACTAGTAGGCATGAATGCAGTCTGCAAGTTTTAATGATAATTAGATTTTATATAAATTATGAAAGAGAAGTCATTCTATATAAAAGGAAGCCGGGAGGTATCGGGTAATATGGACCCTTCACCACTAAGGCCTAACACCTTCAAAATATGATGAAGAAACGTCTATCTCCCCCAATAAAAAATAAAGGTTATATTTATTTCTCTCAAAAAAGAGAAATAAAATGTTATGTTTCAAAGGTTATATTTATTTCTCTCTTTTTTGAGAGAAATAAATATAACCTTTGAAACATAACATTGGTATAACCCAGTGTAGTTAGCATTCATAGTTACGTTTAGATAATCTCACCTTTGTTATCTCGTTAATACTTAATATTCATTCCGGAACACAAGTTTTGGGTTATAATTATGTTAAAAAATTTAAGCTATTATGTACACAATGCGTACCCGATTATAAACTGTTTTGTGTGCAATAAAATAAAATAAATAAATAAATATCTACAACATATAAAGCAAGTGGTGTGTGCCATCGATTCCGCACGACTCGCCGCCGCACATCGCTCGATGGAAATAACAAGCGAATTTGTTAGGGCCGCGACATCGCCGCGCAGTGCACACTGCAGACAGGGTTGGCACTTGAGTTATGGGAACGACAGTAAATTGGCTGACAAAAGCTACGGTATTTGTATTTTGATTGAAAAAGTTGTTAGACGATGAATGATGATTACAAGTCAATGGTAAACTTTAACACAAGTTCATATTTTGATACAAATGCCCTAGCGACGTTATTCTGAAATTAAATGTTTATTACTGCCTGCTATTTATTCGAAACTTTAAAAACTATCATATTTCGTTACATACATTTTGGACAACCCTGAAACTTAACATAAATTTCGGCAGTAATATTTTTGTCTGGCCAGAATGCCATTTCGCAACAATCAAGGGCAGTGCAAGGGGAAAATAATTTAAAATAAGTCTATACAAAGCGGTTTGAATTTTAAAATAAGAACGCTAACGAACGAATTGCGTGTCAACTACAAACCATAACAGAAATCTCAAGAAACATGTTGTAAGTGGCAACCCTAACGAGAGTGCAGACAACAAAGGCACTCGCGGGCGAGAGGGGTTCCCGACGCGAGTGCGAAATTAGTTATGTGCAGGTTAGCTCGGATGTGTACGAACCTCGCCGAGACGTCTGCGGCGCGACTACCATACAACTTCTACGGATTACAATTCTACTTATAATAGACCGACTCGGTGGCGTAGTTGTATTAGGGGAACGGCCGTCGTATCAAACAGCGAGACTCTACCCTTTGCCGGCGACACATACATAAACACAAGTCTACAGAGTGGAGAGTACACTAATTCCATAATAAAACAAGAAAAAAAAAGTTGTATTACGGTGCGATTGCAGTGCTAAGGACTCGGGTTCGATCTCCGAGTCGGGAAAAGTGATAAAAGACCAGCCCGGAGTGTGAAATTTGTGCCCAATATGGCAATATGGCTTGCTTTAGCGGTGAACAAAACATCGTGAGAAACCTGCATACCTGAGAAATTCTTTATAGGAATTCTCGAGGGTATGTGAAGTCTACCAATCCGCACTAGGCCAGCGTGGTGGAATAAGGCCTAATCCCTCTCAGTAGTAGAGGCCCGTGCCCAACAGTGGAACAGTATATAATACAGGGCTGATATTATTATTATTATGGCAATAGGCTCGGCCCCTGTTATATCATGGGATGGAATACGCGCGATGATAAGTAGATGCACCAGTTGCGCTCTGACGAGACAAGACGAGAGTGTTTGCTCTGACAAAACATTTATTAAACAAATAAGCCTTCAAAAACTTATATCCAAATTGATGAGTCCATTACTTACTAATTAAACCTAAGAAATGGTAATGGACAGGACTCACACCCTATTAAAAAATCCCCTATTTACCTATACGGCTCTATAAGCTGTCCTTCGATTAACACGCCCGTGATGGCAAAAAGACGGATACATCCCTGTAGACGGAATAGGGCGCCCTGATCTTAATACATTTTCTTAAATCTATGGCACATAGGCGGCATATCGCTACAATATTTAATAAATGTAAAAATTTTAAACATGCTGTATAGTTGAAAAAAGTTTAATATAACAGCGTTTAGTTAATATCATTATATTTTCATATACCTTTAACCCAACTTCCAGACACGAATAAATGTACACTTGTAATTTTATAAATAACTTAATTATATTTTAACGAGAGCGCCAAATCAATTCGGCTACTTATTAAATTAATGAAAAAGAATTAACTTTACCTCCATGTTCAAATTTTACTTGATTAATAAGTTAAATTAATTATAATTAAAAATTAATAATAATGTATAAAGATAGACGTTAAGGTACTCAGGTCTATTGTAACATATAAAACCGGGACTCTAATAGAAATATATACCCATAATATTGATACGAGAACGCATATGAAAATGCAATCACAATTTTTTTTTCTATGACACATTTGTTACATAAATATACACTCTGTATATTTTTTTCTTTTATTCACAGGGTGTTATAAAATAATTTAATTCACACTAATTAAAAAATACAAAAATTCCAATCGTAATCAAAGGTATCTTTTTAAATATTAACGGTATCGATTACGAGCAATTACTCCGACAGTCTAGACTGGTAGGAGCTAGGCTAGACAACAAAGAAACCCCAGCCAGACATGCGCCCTATACAAGTTTAATAGCCGACTATCCCCCTGTCTACCCTCGAGTGCCAATTAAACAGCGGAAATGTGCATTTAGATATACTCTACAACTATTTCAACATTTTTATTGAAAATTCAATTTGACTGCAAAAATATTTAGAAATAATGATCACTCGCGGCTCCGGCCGCGTGTAATTTTTTCCCGATTTGAAAGTCTCATCGTATAGTTTTCCGGAATAAAATTTGCTTATATGTTAATCAAGAACATTGTCTATCTTTGTGCCATGAAATCAATTTTGTTTTTGCGTCACATCTTCGAAACGTCGTGAGAAAAACAAAAAAAAAATAATAACGCAAAAAATCCGTATAGTAGTTTTGTTTTAATCTTCACATACTTTCACATTTATAATATTACTTCGTTATATATTCTCCAATGTCTATATCGACAGATTAAAATAGCGGCACTGGCATCGAGGAATGAACTATAAACCGAACGTAACTAATCTATTGTAGCTAATGAACTCCACTAAACACTAATGTTGTTTTTTGGGTTTATTCAAAATCGTTTAAATTATGGCGGGGATTGTAATAATTAGGAATCTTACAAATTTGTTGTTTTTGAACATCAATGCATTCTCTCTCCGGCAGAGTTAGGGCTAGTCTATGTGAATGTAACTTCTGAAAACAGAACTAATTACGAAAGTGTACTGAACCGTGACGCGATGAGCTCGCCCGTCTAAACTCGGCCTTAGTTTCTTTAAAATTCACGCCCGATTAGCCAGTGTAGCTGGCCAATTTTCTAATCGACCGGTTGCAAATTCTCTTTTTAAACGCGGAACTATATTTATTTATCTTATAAATATATTAACATTTATTATAATATGTAACCTCCTCACATATTTTTTTATGCGAAGTGTATTTTCTTTGCCGTGTTTTTTTTTAATACAATTACTCGATATATTTATATTCCGAATAGAATTTAGAAGACTATCAAAAATTACCCCGTAACAATTGTTACCTCGAATTAAAACTTCCTTTGAATATGTACAGCAAACCAAATCGTAATTTGCTACCTGTAACAAAAAAAAAAAAAGATTACTTTTATTATTATGAAGTGTTATCTTCTCATCTCTTCTTTTAAATATTTATAACATGAATTTATATTCGATGTTTATTTTTTTAATCAATTAAAGCTTTTATATTAATTATAATCCGTGACCAATAGCCAATCTACTGTACTGTTTAATTTTTATAAATTTGCTATAAGTGGAAACCTATCAGAACTAATTAGCCTATTAGAACAAAAATATAATGTTTCTCAAATAAATAAATACATAATATTATAACACAATTAATGGCAACAATGAAGACGTTTTGTCTTACAAAATGTATTAAATTATTATTAATAATTCAAGATGACACCAATATTAATTTAATTGTCATAAATAAAAAAAATACCAAGTCAGCATCACCATTGAGATTATTCTTTAAAATTCATCACGGCCAGTCATTATTAATTATAATCCCCATGTACAACAGTGGACTTCAAAACATGATCATGATGACGCCGTTATGGGTATAACAAACTTTATTTCACAAAAACGGCACACCAGACTCGCCATTTTTAATACCAAAATGCTTCGGGAGTATTCCAATAAATCCTCGCAGACAGTCTACGACTGCGGATTACTGATCCCGGACTGCTTTAGTTTTTCACAAGCCCGTCATTAAAGGCGACGTTTTGCACGTTCATTTACCTCTTAGTAAATGACTGAAGAAAAGTAACTTTAGTTTAATTCTGTGAATTAGGTACGTAGTTATTAATGCGCTGGGAGTCTGCGGCGATGAAAGCAAATTTGTGTTGAGGTTTTAGTTGTAGGAGAGCCTTTGGCGCAGTTGGGTTAAGTTCAATATCAGTAGCGGGATTTTTTTTGTGTCATCTTCGAAATTCGAATGTGTCTCGGGTGTTAGAAGCAAAAGTATCTTCTATTTTATGATATCCTAGTAAATGACTCTTATTATGATTGTGTATTTGTTTGACTGTCGGGTATTTTTAGAAACAATACATTGGTTTTATCACATGGTCGATACTACAAATTTAACAATAATTGTTCCTTAGGATTCCACCACACAAAGCAAATCGATAATTCATTACAACAAATAACGTACATAAACACGTAAAACTTCTATAAACAAAACAATTTTCAAGTTGAACAGTCAATCGGCAAGTCATTATCCCGCGGTCGCACCAGGCCGGCAGCGTGCGTCGCCGACCAAATCGGCTATTGTAGCAAATTACTCGCTGTATGAATCAGTGACATAGCGCGTGCGACACGCTTGATATTAAAAGCCGTTAAACCTATACAAATATATAAAGGATGGGTTCTTACGGTCTTATGATCTTTTATAAAAAAAACAACTTATTTATATAAGATTAAACTATTAAATATATTGAGTAAATATTAAGGACTTTCGGAAAGCTTTAAAAAAAATCAAAAGCTAATTTATTGTTATATTGGCAACACTGATGAGTAATTTTATATGTGTGTCAACATTGTAATATGGGGACTTGTCAAAATGTAAGAAATAAAGAGAGACCTCGCTCGCATCATTATGTGGCTTTATTAATATAATCCCACAAAATAATAAAATTTCATAATTTCTTTACGGGATTAGAGTTTGAATCCCGAATCCTACAGACGAAATGGTGCTCATAAAAAAAATTACAGACGAATCCACACCAAATTCTAGTTTATTAAGGCGCTAATTCAACGCAAACAGCCAACCGCAGGATGTTTGCCTGGTGCGGTCGCGGTCTAAGTCTTACAACTGTTAATCGAAAACAAAACACTGGTGATTAGAAAGTTAGAAGTTCGTTGGTTTTTGTGTGCGCAGTTGTTATCACTTCACTAATGTACTGGCGCCCACTCGATAAACTTAACGGAACGGTGTAGGGTTGCCACGTAGGTTCTACTTTGGTCCTATAAATTATTTACTAAACTTGAATTAAAGTCATTAAATAACAGTGACTCTTATCAGTCGTAATTCAATGGAATGCTTGTTAAATCATGGTGTCTTTTTAGATCAGATCTCACACAATAGATCGAACATTTAAGAGATTTCGTCCCTATTAAAAAACTTAGTTAGACAAAGACGATACAAGTTATCACTTATGAGTGCATAATTTTTTTAATCTGCTGTAGTACCATGTAACTGCCTTTTTCTTCGAGAAAGAGATAATATATAACCTAATTTGACAGCCCTACGCAAACGCGTGATTCGAATGTCAGCACGTACTAATTAGTGAACACGGCTTAACACCTCCTACGACACTGGAGGTCAAACAGTCGCGGCTCACGGCCTACGCGATTTCTGCGATTTGGCACGAATAACGTCAATATCGGACTAGGGTACCATAAAACGCCCGTAGATGCGATGCTAATTCATAAAGCCGTATTAGGAGCAACTAAAAAACTAAAAAAAAAATTTTTATGACATTAAAATTTGCTACAGTTACTATATCTGGTATTTTCTATGCAATGTAAATATCCACTTAAAATTAATTCAACTGCTAGGCAAATAAAAACTAATTTGAAGCGAAACAGGGAATTAGTTTCTCGAAAAATTTTCTATCTATGTATAAAATGTGAGTTATTATTCATTGCATTTTTAAAGGTTACTTTGAGTGAAAAAACACATATGAAAGATACAATCAATTGCCCTTCGCATGTAGATCCTATTATAAATGTCATTGGCTGCATAAACTGTCTCGTTAGAGAATACATTTTATTTTTTGTTAAAATGTAATAGGTTAATATGTTGTTTTTATCTACTAGCATGTTAAAGTAATTAACAACATGTCGGGCTCCTGTCTGTTATAAAATCTCTTAGTAACTGTTTTTATATTAACATTTCAAAAAAGTATCTTGCCTTATAAATGTATGCTTACTTATGGCAGTATTTAATATTATCAAAAACATGGAGATCGAAAAAAACGTAAGTGCTATATATTGTAGGCGTGTATTATTTGCTTATTTTAAAATAACTTTAAAATTTAATTAATACAATCAATCATCTCAGAAAAATATTACGATACAAAGTGAGTATTTAATCTCGCGCATTAAACTTTTCAAACACGTAGCATTAGATCATTTAATAACGTTTTTACGCGACAGCTTCGAAATTCAATAAGTCCCGCGTAAATTTAAGCCTTTGAAAATTTGAGCCCATTAAAATTCCATTTAGTTTCATTCTATAGTTAGTCGTACGTGCCTGGTTTATGGCGAAACGAAAGCATCAATCTTTACAATGACTTTTATTCAATTTTTAAATACGCTTATGTTAATCTGCGAATTAATTTAAATCATATATACCATTAATAATTTTATAAAGTATAGTTATAACCAATAACGTTTTACAAGTAGACGCGTCGTGCACTAACAAAATGGCACATAAAACGTTTATTTCATTCACAGTTAGAGTATAATTTGTACATCGTCTAAAAACACAGGAAGGCATTTTATTTATAAAAATACAAAAAGTTAGTAAGCCGACTAGCCGCTACAGTGGTTTGAGGTTGACTAAGTGAATGACGGGCAATTACCTTGCTTTCGTCTTGCCAGTATTGAGTTCGGACAACGTATCTATGTAATAAAACGTATCTATGTAATACGGCTAAGAGTCCGTATAACCCGATTCCTGCCGGCTTCCCTTACTAGTGCTTTTACTAGTAGTTTGTGAACAATTGCTTCATATGTGCCAAAGCAATTCAGGATCCAAGTAATTCGCGTACAAGCCGACAACCGCGGGTTTGTGTTGTACGTAATGAGAGTACAAAAAAAAGTATTATAAACCTTATAAACACACGTTCTGATGACGTTGCAATGGACATTGCTTAACATTGAATTTCTTAACATTTTCGCTTATAACTTTTTTATTTATAGTTCTACGACAAAAAGTTACTGGACCAAAGTTGTAGAGAATTTAATTTGCAACAAAAAATGTCTATAATTTTTTTTTTTTTCAGATAAATAGTTTAATAGATACATCGTAAAAACCATTTCAACCCCTATTTTCAAGATGGCGGCCGCGGGACAAGGGTGGCGACCCCACAAACTTGGTTTTAGCTTTACACTGACCCCCCCTACACTTCAAAAAAATAAAATTGCGTCCTCTAAAAAACGCAACCCCAAATGTAACTTTTCAATGGACTATACGTAATTTATGTAAAATCTATCATTAGAACGATTTTCAGACCGTATTTATGCATATCATTAGTACTTATATGTTTTGTTGTGTTCTGTTTTGGAATTTCACCCTTCGCCACTACATTTGTAAAGGTTCCAATGACTACATTGCACATCATCTTTTTTTACTACCTTCTATTGTGTCACGTTAGGAGAACCTGCATATGAAATTATAATCGATATGAAAGTGAACAACTATAGAGGCATAAAAAGGATACATTTTGCGTCTGTTTAAATTTCGAACACCGCGCCGTAAATAAAAACAAATAAGCCATAGACACCGTCTAAACTATAATAAGTTTTGATACAATATATTTTTTTAATTTATAACTTGCCAGTGACCTTAGCGGTTCCTTGTGGAATAAAATAAAAATGGAGACATAAAAGCACCTAATTTGTAATAAAAGATTCAGGTGTTATTGAGATGCAGACGCTAGACGGTGTGAATGACCCACGCCCTTCAGCAAGACCGCAACGTTGTTACGAGATTTCAGGAGACTGCGATGTTTTAAATGAACTGTGAACTTTGTATTTTTAAGGGTTGGAAGGGTAGGCGTTGCTAGCGTGACGTTGTTATCATAAAATCTACTAATCCATATTGAAATTTAATTTAGTGAGACATTGTCTTCTATAAGTGTTATTAGTTGTGTTAGTTAAACTATTTAACACACCTATTTTCCTGAGATTAGAATTACAAATATGGCGAAAAGTGGAAGCACTGATTGCACCTCTGCCTACCCCTTATGAGGATAAGAGCGTGATGTAAGTTCGTGGAGAATTACTATATAGAGAAAATGTCATCTACGAAGGCTTTGAATAAAATTAGCTTGGATAACCTAAAACTATACTAACAACTAAAGGATGAAACGTGTGCAATAAAGAATTCCTTAGAGGAACTAACGTTCTCAATTCAAAAACCTGTACCTATTTGCGGTTACATTAATCTGTGGCACACAGCGACCTATATTACCGAGAGCTTGACGCTTGACCTGATGGCCGCGGTGTCACCTGCATCTTGAACCGCGGAACAATGACGCGGTAACTCCTATTGATATCTACTCTCCTAGTTATCAGATATAGGTTAGGGATAAAAACATTTTTGTTTTGGCGGGTTTTTTCACATTGGCCAGTTCTATAAAATCGTGGAAATATTTGTAGTAAATATATAATAGATCTTTTTCTAAATAAGACTTATTTGTACACAATATTAAACGCAGTAATAATAAAATATGATCCTCTAGACGATATGAAAAAATATTCCAATTTTGCTCCAAAATTATAGAAAAAAAATATATAAAATAAGTGTACATGTTCGAAATGCTATAGCCAGATCTTAATTAAGAGCTGTTTTTAGTATTCTGTTGGCGTTCTTATTCACACATTCTCAACGTAATACTGAATAAAATTAACACGTATATTGTTACTGAATTCTTAACATCGTTTCATTAGTTTTTAGTGGAGTTATTTAAGAACTAAACACTAAATTCGTACATTCATTACGCTTTTGTAACAATAAACCTTTTTATGCTTTCGCGTCGCGTTTCAATAGATTTTATTATTGTAAGTTGCGCTCTACATTTATAGTCCTCACTCATAAATCTATAAATAAGAGTTTTATTTTTGATATCGTGTACCGTTTATTTTGAAAGAAATCAACTATTTTAAAACTCTGACATATCTAGGTAACAGCAGCTTTGTACCGATTAAAGCCGAAAACTCTTTTCATATATGTTCCTCTAGTCTTTACTTGGTGTAAAAAGGTTTAAGTTTTGTAATTTTAGTCATTGGTTCGTCATTTAGTACTAAGAATTTTATTAATTAGACAACAAGCAGTCTACTCGATCCATTGGATTTACTTACAGGTATTTCTTGCACTTTACGAACTGCTATTTTAAATAAAAAATCCCAATCGCGTTTTTCGATCTATGTCAAAAATAGACCAATCAGAACAAAGATTTTTTGACATGCTTACAAATGAAGTGTTGTGATTGGTTAATTCTCGGAATCAAATTGAAGATTGAGATTGGAATCGTTTATTAAAAACGGCTGTGCCTAGTTCAAATGCCCCGCTTACGCCGCGCCACGCCGTCTTAACTCGAGTCTAAAGCTGTAAAAATATTACGATTACACCGCCTTGAGAAACGAACGTACCATGATTTACCGATCGATTCTAAGCGTGGTTACACTCGTTTATAAATCAACGTTTATTTTGGCACTCATTGGATACGCGAAGCAATAACCTGCGACCTAGTTGAGTGGTGCGCGACCCGAGTTGACCTCTCGGGCCGTGCCGTGTAGTTCGCGTCGCATGCCCGCTATACCTATGCGTGGATTATGTTATCCTGGTAGCTGGTTTTTTCAGCGCGATTAATTTGTCAGGGACGCATCGCTATCCATTCATCCAGGTTGTATTTCTGCGTGATTTATTGACGTATCGTATTTTTGAGTGTTGAAAAATGTGATTTCAGTGCAATTTGCGGTTCGACACCGCTTATGGTCTCGTTCAAACGAGACGAACAATATGTACGATTTTAATACGTTCAACACTGAGCCATTTGGATCTGATTGGCAAAAGGATTATTTTGCTTGTGATAGGTTATATTTTATATCCGCCGGGGTAGCGACCATCGTACACAAGGTGATTAAACCCGCCATAGTGGCCCACGTAAATGTATGTATGGTTCCAACAGGCCGGCATAATTGTGTCGACTGCCAAGGGGTAATCATCTCTTATCAGTCGACATACTATTGAACCCCACTCCACTTACCATCAGGTGCTGGGGGTCACTTTGCCGTGCATGTATAAAAAACAAATGAAAAAAATATAAGCTACGAAAATAGGGATAAGCAGATATAGCTTGACGAATTAAAGTCGTATCGATACCAATTACCGCTACGCCATTAGATAATATCAACTTTACAGTAGAGACGTTTAACGAGAAAAAATAGATAACTTTTATAATCAAGAATTTTCTTAACGAGCGTCTTGTGTTATTCAAAACTTTTTAAACGAAAAATATTAAATTACGTAAGTTATGAAAGAAAAAAACAATGTATACCTAAAATGAAAATTGACACTATCGACTTGGCGTAGTACTAATTGTTGGCATCGATACGTCAATATAAAAAACTGCAACCGCAAATATATCTATAAGGTATGAATACAACAAAGAACTACTTACATTCCCGCCTAACAAAGGAGAAGCACACCTAAATCACTCCAGGCAGTACGTTAACTCTGCCAACAGCGCAGAACTAGCTCGAACCGCAAATCTCTCCGCGACGTTCATGCAATCCTGGTACTTTAACTCAATAACTACATAATATTTTTTTTGTGGGTAGACAATAGAAATATCGTATAGGTTTCTGATTTGCTCAATTTCGCGCGCTTCAGAATTTGTTACAGTTGTTCATTAGAATGTAGAACTAAACATTAAAATATGGCGGAGATTGAAAAATCTTTCAGCGGCAGCTCATCAGTGGCGTAAGGTGAAATATTTCGAACGGGAACTCCACACAATATATAGGCATGAATGTGGTCTGCAAATCGTTCTAATGATAATAAGATTGTACATAAATTCTACAAAAGGGAGCCGGCAGGAATAGGGTTATATGGACCGTTCGCCATTGCAGCTCATGGTCTACCTTAAAAATAGTCGACATGACGTTATATGTAAATAAACTTACCATGTCTAGTTCTTAAACTTGTTTCATCAACGAAATAATGGACTATTATAAAATAGATTCATACATAAGTATGGTAAACGATTTGCCGAGCGATATCCTAGAGAGTTTTCAAACATTCGTTTACTACACACCATCAAAAAATACACGGACATCATAGTATTTTTTATAACAATACACGGGAAATTGTAAAGACTTTAGGCTTGTATTATCCTACGTATGTTTGTGCGGAGATGGGATCTCGATCATGCTGGCTTAGTTAGATATAAAAAAACTATCTACACCACGGTTCTACTGTAACAACCCAATGATTCACACGTACAGAAATCGCTAAACAAATATTTTGCCGATATCCACTCGGCTGGATAACGTTTATTTCGCGAGCCCCGTTGGCTTTGAATTACAATATTTTAGTTCTAAAAATTCACACTTTGAATAAACATATAACAAATCGTGCAAACTGGGCCGGACGGTTCCCGAACGGTTACAAATAACCGCGTCCCACTTAACTGAAACCGCGATCTGGTGTTGCGATGGGTAAACCATTCTGTTAGTGGACATAAATCCAAACAGTACTGGAGTATTGCTTTCGATTCTAGGGTTCGCACAAGATCTAACTCGCTTCATCAAATACACAAAGTCTGCACCAACCATATATTATTTATTTTTGTTTCGAAAATCATTAGGTAAAACACAGTGCAACTATCTTAAATGAAGGATTAGAGTGTAGATATCAGTGTGTAAAAAAGGGTATTATAAAGTCACCAATACACATCGTAAATCCTTATTATCCTAATTCTGTCGATTATATTCGCGGCCATTTATATTACCACTATAATAATATAAACACTAATAAATACTCTCAAAGCGTCAGTTACTGTACCAGTTACTCGTCAAATAAGACCAATAAACTTAAACGACCACAATTTAACATAAGTCACGGTTGAAGTTCCAAATCGGTGATTGTTTCAAATTACCACATAGTGTTATAGCAATAACTGTTTATATTACTTAATATAACTACTGGCGCAAGTGCAACGTAACATTAATGGTTTCTAAAGGTCAGGTGTTTCAACTTAAAGCTACAGGGACTTTACAAACTCTTGGGGAACATTAGAGGTAATTACATCGACATTAGTTTACATATTATTTAAATTTAAAATAGCACCTGGATAAATTAAAATGGATTAATTTGAAGGAATTATTTTTGTAATGTAGACGTATTAATTAAAGTTTTGAGTTGCTTAGGTCACGATGTTTACACCTGCTATTGAGAATGGATTGTTGAAACACCTTTAGAATAGTTGCGTCTCTTGTAACGTTAACTATACATTGACTTTTGGTTATAAACTATACATATTCAACAGAAAACGAAGAGTACCCAATTGATACAAAGTAATTAAAAGTCAGCTACACATACAATTACTTTGACATTGCTTCCTTTATCTATAAATAAAAATGCCCATGTAACGTAGTCCAATCCTATCCTAGCCAACAGTGGCGAAAGGGGAAATTTCTCGAAAGGGAACAATATATAGGTACTAATAAGCATTAATGCAGTTTATAAATCGTTCTAATGATAATAAGATTTTACCTAAATTCTTTATAAAGGAAAGCCGACAGGAATCGGTTTATATGGACCTTTCACCACTGCTAGCCAATCACCAAACAATCCTAAACTAAAACAGACAGTAACACCATAAACTTTAGTTACGCAATCGCGTTGTACGGTAAATCTAGCTTCATACGACACCGGCTCACGCGCACGCGCGGACCAGAAGGCTTCGATATTAAGCATGAAGTCTAGTTCGAACTATGCAAATAATTTAGTCAACTAGCGAGCAATTTAGTAACTAAACGCGCCTGTACTATACTCGACAAAATTTTCGATGTTCAGACACGTTCAGATACTAAATTACTCGCTACTCGACTAAACTAGCGTAGTTAGACATCTATCGTAGTTAGATATCTATCACACAGCTCTATTTATCGATAGATGGGTTAGAGTTCATCAAACAGTCCATAGACTATAATCTTCAGTGATTGCGTAATCGCGGTGGTACATCTAGCTTCATACAATTGGACAACTGGCAGACTCCGGCGCGCGCTCACGCGCACTGGAGCGGACCAGTGTCGGATGATAGTAGTCGCTTTGTGCCTCTGTTGAGAGAGCATCAGGATTCGAGTATATCAAAATCTTTCCCGAATAAACTCATATACCATATATTTTATTACACAGACATAAAAAAAAACAACAAAAAAACACTCAGTTAACACCTGTACAATGGATTTGCTATAATATGTGTGAAATATATACAAAATCAAACCGAAATTTTAGTGTATGATTTTGAAATAAATGTTTTGCTAAAGCTGGATTAGTCGGATATTACCAAAACAAAAACACTATTTTTTGTATTTATGAGCGATCTTCGAAACAGCTAAACTAATTTTGGTAGAATTTTTATTAGCATGTTGAGGACTTAACCTCCTTTTCCCCGTTAAATAAGTAGTAAAGGCACACCTGTCTTTGACTTTAATTTACTGGACGGAACAGATTGACCGTTATGCAGTCTTACAGAATGGTAATTTACAAAGAATCCCCACTTCATTCCAATCCAATCCCTTCCCCTAGAGTCTAATCCTTGAAGGATGACAACACTCTGCTATAACATGTCCATTCTTTCTAAATGAATTTATGCTTCAAATGTACTCGTAGTAAACAATGAAATACAATTAGTTATTACAAGTAGAACAAAGAATGTTCGTGTATTTATGTCTATTTTACAGGTTCTGCGCAGTTTAAACTGCGTCGTTCGTATTGCTAATATGAATACGACGAATCTGTTATCTGAAATTATATATCTGTTGATCATATTACTAATACTTTAAAAGCGATGTTTGTGAATATATTTAGCTGTTTGTTAGAAGACTGTAAACGCAAACACTTCTGAATAGATTAAGATGGAATTTGGCACTATCGCGACATCCTAAAACTCCGTGGTGACCCTCCTCGGCGCATTAGAGACGGCTACGGGCTTCCTCTGATGGAAGTGTCTAGGTCGTCGTCCGCAGGCACTCCTGCGCAGTGCTACCTGGTGAAGCCCGTTTCCCATCAAAACCCCCGCATACTGAAGGACGCTGTCAGCGTCAACGACACCGAGAGACGCAGATCACGACATTCTGAATTAACATACAGGCAAGTTTTTATGGTAAATAGGAAACTAGGCCTATTATTCTGGCAAAGTTCTGACATGCCGGTGCAGCCACGAAGAGCAAATAGTTTTTAAAAATAAGTTTGTTAACATGACAATCAACTTCAAATAAAGTCGTGCGTTGGATTAGAAAAGAAAACACATTTGCGGTGCAAACAAGCATGCATTCCGTGGACAAATACCGAGATACAACTATAATGACAAGTAAATATGTATTTAATTCGATGAATTGTATTATTCTAGAAAAAACCTGTTATCAAGACAAACTATTTTATCTTTTTTATTGATATAGCCTAGTGCGAAACCGTCTGGGGTAACTATCTGGTTTTATTTCAGGGCACGCAGTAAGCATTTCTTTAATTACGACTCATGATATCTTAACAATCGCACGTTCGTTTGATTTATGTTTGAAGTACAAACTATACAGTACTCGGCTGCAAATGTCACAGATTGGCTTTCGAAAGCGATAATCGGTCGGCTTTGGTTTCGTAGAGCGTTGTATCTAATTCACAGCTGTCTTTTGTTCTTGACTTGCCCATTCTCTTTCTAGATATATATACTGAATATTTACTGAAGAACACTGACCATTATTATGGAATAATTCAAATTCACTAAGCTATCACCCATAATATCGGCAGAATTACTTCAATATCAAAACTTCATAGTACCAGGACATCATACACTAGTAGCGCTATAGATGCCGTCGATCAAACGCAAAAGACAACTATATTTTTTAAAATCAAATAATTAAAAACACTTAGTTATCAGCAATATTATCACAGGTACGCCAATAACCTCACTTAATAGTACCAGGACATCATAAACTAGTAGCGTTATAGATGCCGTCGATCAAAAACAAAAGACTTTAAAACAATAATTTCGCATAACTTCCAGGGACAATGCAGCGCAATTACCGCTGAGTCAAAGCCAACAGTTATTTCTTGGGATGACTAACACACCGCATATAGTTGTGGCACAAAGAACCGTTCGCGATAGACGCCATTTATTCCATGAATCACATGATGGTAGGCCTACCTAAATTTTGTAAGTTTTGTAAGCACTATTAAAACAACTATGACTAAAAAATACAGATAAAAGCAATACAGGTTGGGGGCGTCTTACTAGGGTTTTGGATTTCCTACAATTTAACGCTACACTTATTTTTTTCTTTTTAACAACGGCAGTGACGATATTCAGGGGAGTGGGAAGTAAAATCCAGACAAAGTGTCAACTGACGATCATCCCTCGCTAGTCGACACACTCACATGGGCCACTATGGCAGGTTTTACACCTTGTGTGCGGTGGTCGCTATCCAGGCGGATACAAATATCCTACAACCAGCTACTACGGTATTTAAGGTAGTGTCTGCACAAGCAAAGATAAAAAAAAATAACCAAAGCAAAGATAACTATATATATTACAAATTTCGACAGGTAACTTCTAAAATACTTTTAGAACGCAATTTTGTTGGGGGCACCTTCTTAATTCTTAAACATGATTATTATTAGAACAACGTGCCAGTCTATTCTGTGTTATAAAAAAAGAAACAACACAACATGAAATGGCACTTTATAAAATTAAATTATGATAATTAAAAAGCAACAATCAACGACCGCCAATCGTGTCTAGATATTGCTTTTCATAGTTCAGATATTGACAGAAATAAGCTTCAAACTTTTTACACCACGGTACAAGGAGAGTCTAGACTTGTGTTATCTTCAAAGTTTATACCGAGGTTCCTTCCATAACCGATTTAACACAGTAAACAACAAAGTTTTAGAGCAAGAGCGATTCTGAAATTTTAGTTTTATAGTCGTTTCAAAGAATTTTTAATTGATGAAAAAGATCAGTTGTTATAAAAATTTTAATAACAGTAAGTGACATAACTTATAATGTTTAACTGTAATGTATAATGTGTAACTATTTGTTAAAATTTTAATATTCAGCGGAAATTAATATAAAAAATAACAGAACATGAATACGTGGAAATGGTACGTTAACATTTCTATTGATAAAAATAATTATATATTACTTCGATAAGTTTGATAGCCACCCTCTCCATCCCGATCTACCATTAGGTTATCGTCCCAAAGTCAATGGCAATTCGACGCAAACATGTAGGATATATTTTATATCCGACCGGACATCTACCACAGTATACAAAGTGTTAAAACCCGCCATCGTGGCCCACGTGAATGTGTCGCGTTCTGCGATCAGCCTGTGTACGAGTATATTTGGGTCCAACAGGCCGGCATAATTGTGTGGACTGTCGAGGGTTAACCACCACTCGCCAGTCGATATGTTATTGGACACCACTCCACTTTCCATCCGCTGCACTCGGAGCAATTTGCTATGCCCGTAAAATAAAAAAGGAAAAAACCAATAATCGACAATAAGCAAAGATAAATTGTACACGTAACAATTGCGGATATACAGTCAATGTATCTCGCTATGCAATTTGCGTCACTGCCCCTATAAATACATCCGATGGCTCGAGAGCAAGCAGAGCAAAACAAACCGAACAATTGTGTAACATCGCTGGAACCGGTTGTCCAATTGTTTGCTCAAGTACGATCAATTCGGAGTTTGGAATTGGAATTATGGTTTTTAGTGTTTGCGATACTTTTGGCGAAGATAATTTTGAATGATGTATAGGAATCGTTTTCCGCATCAGTCATAGAGAATTAGAAACTAAAGTTTTCAGTTGATATCGAAAGAAATCTAATAGACTGTTTTAATTTTTATGATACAAATGATTTGATATACATATGGCTCGTGAAGAAAAATTTAATCAAAGTTGCAAACTTCAAACGGGTGGTACCGAAGCCACAACTCCTTTCCTTGTATCAAAGATCACTTACCACCATCTGACACTTACTCGTCTGTCTACATTTCGCTTTATAAAAAATATCGCTCCATTAACTTTTCCTCTTTATAGTGTATCATCTAAACTCGCCCTTGAGCCAGTTACTTTCCCTTTTATCCTAGTTGGAGCTCGCCCACGCGGCTCGACTGTCTGAAGATATTGTTGCAGAAACAATGAGGCTGCCTTTATACCGTATTAAGTTTATTCCACACTAAAACGACAGACTTGAATGGTGTTATTCGTATCTTGTAAATGTCAAGAGGAATTTGTGGTTTCTCTTTCAGCTATAGTAAGCCCTTGCTTAGTTTAGAAGTCTAATTTCGCTCCCATATTACATAAACTCACGCGTTTTTATCCAAATAGACAGGTGTAATTATTGTTTGTAACTTGTTTAAGATGCACGTGATTTTAATGTTTCTTCTCCGTGGCGTTAGGTTCACCAATCAATTCTTATTAGATTAGATGAAAATAACATTTGGTTTTGGTAGAATATTTATATCCGCCCGGATCACCGTACACAATATTTACATATTGTGTACGATGATTCGGCCATAGAGGTTCACGTAAGTGTATCGCGTTCCGGGATCAGCTTGTGTATATCCAATTTTAAAGAGGCCGGCACAATTGTGTCGACTGGCAAGGGGTAATCATCTCTAGTCAGTCGTATCTGATCCCTACTCCATTTACCACCAGGTACAGTGTGGCACTTTGTTGTGCCTGTATAAAAAGTGGATACACCAGATGCGTCTCCACATTCCCCTCCATGGGAGTGAATATTTCAAGTAGCAGACCTCACTCCCCTGCAAAATCCCACTTGTGAAGCGCAAGGACTTTTATAAATTATTGATAATGAAATTAGTTTTGTATATTAATAAAAAAAAACCCTTCCCCGCCGAGATAAAAGCCGTGAGTGAATGTTTATCTATTTTCCTCAGAAAACTGACCCACTTGGTTCTCCAAGATGCACTCTAACCGTAATATTGCATGTTATGGCGCATGCTCAAACTTTATTATGCCGAGGGAAGAGCGGGCACGTTATACATAAAAATATGAATAGACTCTCTCATTATTTTCAATGGGAAATAATAAAATGCTGCAAGAAAGAGTGAAAAATATATGCCAGGGAAAATATATATACATATTAGGTCAGAACTACAAAAATGTAAGGGGCTGTAGTACATACTAAATTTGACATCTCACAATATAGCCCAGAATTACCTCACTATGTTCACCAAACTCCAATAAGGTCTTTAACTTGCACAATACTCACTTTAGCTTTACAGCAAGATTAAACAAGGTATTTTAAATAAATTGGAATTTGTAATGAACCATGGATCTACTGATACACTATCAAAAACTTCAATATACCAGCCGAAATAAAAGCTGTTGAAACCATACACGAGCCACTAATTGCCGGCATAGCTACACATTGTGAGGCGCGGCCATGGCTGCTTCAATACAGCTCCAAGTTCATTAGACACCATTCTTGTGGATATCGCTCGTTATTTGCTTATTTCAAGCGTCCAGAGACCACTACTACGAGATCTATGAAGTCTTGGAGTTTAAAGACATTTTTCTGAGAGATAAAGTCAATCAGCCGAAATTACCTAATGGCAGATTTATTTACAATACCACCCTAGTGAGACACTAGAATCATTTTATGACGAGCATGATCTGGGTTTTCCTCAGGCAAATACAAAACCCTAGAAACCAACAAATCCGATTGAAACCTATACAATAATTTATTAAACAGTATTTTATACAATACGTGGCGGAAAAGTTTTATATAACATAGCGGTTATTTGTATATTACTGTAATAAATGTAGTCGATTTGCAGTATTGGAATAGATTTTGGCGTTAATTTGAATGCGGTTAGAAATGCTATATCGAGAGGCCATTGATGTCAACACTGATTCGTTGCGGTTTGGTGGCTAGCCTACGAACGATGTAAACATAACTTACTGTGAAAACTGCGGCTTCCTCCACTGAGAAAGTAAATAAAATTAGACAATTAACTCATTACAATATAAAGACAAATACATAACAAAAGCTCTATTAAAAAGACGTCAAAATGCGAAAGATTTAGTTAGCCGAAAAATTCTTGCGCAGTTCCTTTTTCAAAATAATTATAAGCTACATTAATGTTCATTTCGCGAAGATATTTACGCGGAACGAGCCACGATTTGTAAAATAAAACCAAAATTCATAGTAGGTTACCCAGTCTACGTCACGGATGTTTCATATTAATGATTTGTTTACCCATGAAGTATGAACACATACATACAATGTAAGCTAACAGCCATACATTCAAATAATGAGTGGTTTACTAAAGTACCGTTAACTCGGTAATAGATGCGGAAGTATTATAAACTGATTGTAATGAAGCTAGCAGAGCGGAGGTTTATGAGAAAAGTGATGGCTCAATATTGTTTTACTACTTATTTGCAGTAACTTATCCCGCTAGATGGAGTTGTAAACTTAACCATTTGTTTGTAAAATAAATTGTTAGTAGATCACGGTGTAAACTATAGTCTGTAGCGAGCAAGCTCGACCGAGTTGATACCACAAGATATTAGTGTAAGCGGTACCGTTTTGGTACTAAAATACGCAGAAAAGAAACTGTACTTTACTTTGCTGGTGGTAGGATATATTTTATATCTAGCCGGATAGCGACCACCGTATACAAGGTGTGAAAACCCGCCATAGTGGCCCACGTAAGTGTGTCGCGTTCCGTATATCCAGTCCCAACAGGCCGGCATAATTGTGTCGACTGCCGAGTGGTATTCATCTGTCGTCGGTTGACATTCTATTGGACCCATTCCATTTACCATCAGGTTCATAAAAAAACCTTGAAATTCAAGTTTACGTCCTCGGAACGAAAAATAAAATATTAACAAATATGCACGTACTTTTCAATTACCACCAAAGTATTAGAATCCTTTATACGAACAAAATAATATTCGGAAGAAAACCATTTTTTGCTGTTATATTATCTTTTTAATAACGGAACGGCGACGTCGTCCTAATCTAAACTGCCATAAATATTTATGGCAAATACCCCGATATAAAAATTACGTAACACAAAACTGGAACAGAATGGGTGATCGCCACATGGGTCTACGATGCTTGTGTAACCGGCTGTGTGGCTGTCAACAGGATGGCCCACCACAAATGTGTCAATACGGTGTTTGTAAATCGAGCAAAGTAGACGCCATTTTGACAATTTGTAAACATTCTTTGATGATGGAGTGGCACTAACAAAGTGTTCAGATTAAAATTGTGTATCATACGTGGAATGGTTAGCTTTAAATGTATTGTATTTGGGTGTGAAGTTTGGGCTAGAACATCCACAGAAACATCCATGTAGCTAGAGATATTGTATTCTTTCAAAATTTCGGCCGTTGAAGCATATCATTAAAGCTACCTATCTATATAGCTTTACACTACTTATCTATGAGATTGTGCAAGTGGTACCACCGTAGTTAACTCATCCCTTAATGCATCTTGGTATACCGTGACTCCACCAAATATGAAGCGTCCTAGTACCATTACAGTAATTTGCACTCTTTGCACGTCTGCTTACCCCTTTAGCGATACAGGCGTGACCGGGAATTGCCCGGACCCGAGACACGTCTCATCGGTACGCTGCATCACGTACCTTGAAACGCGGGAATAAATTCGTTACATTCCCTAATCCGGTTAGTAATTTCGCTCCATTTCCAGCTTCGAATATACGTCTAGTTTGTTATGGAGTATAGCGTGTGTTGCTTGGCTCGTCTGTATTTAAAGGTCTTTGGCATGATCAAAAATATCAAACGACCAGTAGCGAAGTGTGAAATTTTTTAAAAGGTAACCAGAGACAAAAAATATGCTTTGAAAAACATAAATTAAGACAAACGTAAATAAACCTAAAAGGGAAACCGGTAGGAATCGAGTTGTATGGACGCTTCGCCACTGCAACCCACTCAAAAAAGGTCATTCAATTCGTCGCAATTTTCTATGTCTAAAATAAGGAAGGATGATACTGAGTACAAGAAGAACGGCTGTGGCCCGTAACAAACCGTGTCGACTAAGAGATAAGGCAATCTTTATGAATTCTAGTTGGACCAGCGTATTTAAAACTTAACAAGATTAGCCTAGCAGCGACACAACAAGGTTGATTCAATTTAAGGATTTTACAACTGTAACTTATATGGCTAACTTAGAGATAGGGAGTTGTGCATCCTAAGAACCAACCACGCTAACAAAAAAAAAACGTTACACTCTGTGTTTATTTATTTAAAATCGAATATAATCTTACAGTGAAGGTACACCAAAGGCTTACATGATATGGTTTCGATATCAGCCTGTAAATGTTCAATAACTGCCAATTTAATATTTGTTATTGATTTGTTTTGAGTGCTTCGTTATTGGTTTTGTAAAGTTATAATGGCAGATCCAACAAAACATAAAGCCTTCCAATTATTGGAGACATTGATTTTCCATTATTGAGTTTGCAAACGGTTATTAGTCTGTACATCATTGTACGTAGTTTTTACCTATTTTTTTATTGTACTTTCCTTTGTGTTTTTTTTTTTGTTGTTGTTAATATGAACTATCTTACTTTCTCTTTCAGACAAGCAAGTCACTTGCCTGATAGTAAATCGATTGCCTAGTAACAATAACAGCCAAAATTTTGCATTTGATTTTGCATTTTTCTATCACATGTCAACTTGACCTTAACATATGCAGGCAGTTTAATAATTATAATGTCAACAATTTAATTTATTCAGGAACACAACAGTAGATATTATTGTGTGACAGAAGATGGAGATAGGTTCGAAGTATAAAAATAGCTAGAAGATTGACTTGTGTGAAAGCCGCTTGCCTAGATAGAAGTGCCATTATATATTTCTCCGGGATAAAAGTTATCTATGAGGAATGAGTATGTTAATCTATGGAGTAGACGACGTATAATCATGCTATAGATAAATCTATCTTTGTGCTAAATTACATCCATATCCCTTCGAGGTTTTCATGTGTCTACTTCTAATAAACCTTATTGCAAATAACATTTGTAATATAACCAAAACAGCCCTGACGTCCATCAAAAGTTGGTACATTGTGGAAAATTTAGGAATGCTGACGAGCACATTTAAATTGATGTGGATGTAATTAATGAAGTAAAAAACATCATCAAGTTTTACGCGGAGACATTTTGGGACACTGTTTCAAAGCGCGGCTCAACCGATTTCAAACTTGATGGATATTTTACGAGCGAGCTAAAAACGACACGTTAATTCTTTTTTTTGTTGCCAGTGGCGTGTGATTATTTTTTAATTACACATAGGGCTTTTATTGGTATAAGTTCAAAGTTAATTTCATATTTTACATCAAATTACTCATTAAATATAAATAATAATACATAAACATTTATAAATTATAATACAATATAATTTATCTTTCATATTTATTTTCTCAAAAATAATCATTTCTGTATAAATATTTTACAACAAAAATAAAGTAGAATACAAAAAATATTCAACGAACTAAATCCAAGACGCAATCGCAGACAAAGGTACAAAACCATAACAGAACACAATCCCCTAACAAATTGTAGTGTTTGAGTGGCAATAACATTCTGTTTAACGACAACCATTAAATTTATCTTCTAAAGAAAGGGAATTTAATATAAATAGCCCTTTTAGGGCAACGGCAGGTGTTATTCTAAGCACGCTTTGAACACCTTGGACGGAACTTTGTATTGTTGGTCTCATTTGTCCCGGCTGTGTTCATAATGGCGACGCTTTTGAGCGATTAGTGTGCGTTTGTCGCAAGGTGGTAATTTTTTATAGACGCCAGCTGGTGGAGTTTGACTGTCTGTTTCCGTTTTTTTTAATGCATCAAGGCCATTGATAGTAAATTGTGACGATTTATTGTCTATGGCGTGGCACAGTCTGTATAATGTTGTAACTGCATGCAGTTATGCACAAGGAATTCCAGGTAGCTAATACGACCTACGAGAATTGTAAGGCGCTAATTCTGAATTTACACCACACGAGAAAATAAAACAAATGAGAAGGAAAGTCACCTCACATCTTTCCAATTAGAGCTGGAAAAATAAGATCGCTTACGTTGTGGCCTACCAAGAGATAAGACATATGATTCATAATTCAGTACTTTGCCTTAATAAGAGAATTGGTCAGGGCGGCATAGACACGATTAACATGTTCCGAGAAATACTATACTACTTTGAAACTAATAGCTGCTTTAGTAACTTCAGCATCTCTGTTTCATAGACGTATAGTGCTTGCCAGAAACAATATGAGAGCGTCTACACGAAATTTAAAAGTTACTTCCTAATATTTAAAACAAATCCCCAGAGTACCAACCTAAACTATTCGGTACACAGAAACCAGATTCCCAAACGGACTCTTGCAAATCCGCCAAAACAACTGCATTTACACATAGTGTAAACACATGTCCGCGTTGTTTAATTCGGCGCCGCATGTAACTGGGACACGTAATCTGTTGGCTTCCTCTTGCAACAGACATCCCCATTACCGACTTGAGTCGTAAAAGTCTGATTTAATAGTGCTGTGGGTGTGAACGCGCCTTTGCAAAGGTTACCGGTGGATTATTAATGTGATGAAATGTCAGCTCATATTTTATGTATGGCGGTAATTGTGTTATGTATTATGTAAGCGGTTGCTATGGTGATATGGATCGACGTTTGTGGTTATGCAATAGACGTGAAAAGATGGACTTTAAGGCTGGCGAGCTTTTATGTGAATGTCCACTCGTGAATGCGACAATTTTAACTTGACCTCCATAATGAATGAGTCTTCATAATACGCGAAGGTCAAGATATCACTCGTATTCATTACGGTTTTTGGGAAATACTAGAACGAGAACAGGCCACTGCCACCATTGAATACCCAGAGCAGAAGAATTAACTTCAAGAAAAGGAATTGTGAAAGCTAGAATATGGCGGGCTTGGAATAGCATTAAATGCAACAAATTCCAATTTCTTACTAAACTACTAGACACAATCCCACCCACATCAAGCCGGTACATAAAAAGTGTACGTGCTGCTCCACCACCACCAGAAGACAAAGACAATCTTAATCATTCAGAATCTAGCTCAACATTATAACAGTTCGTTAAAGACGTGCCAGTTGTTACGGTATTGGTTATTGTCCCCATTTATTTGCAAATTGGAGTCAATTGACAGTTAAAATCACGCTGATTACGATCACTTGACGTTCGATATGTACGGACTTTAGTGATATTTATTAGAATGAAGATGTGAATCGCATTAAAGGAAACCAGAGTGAAAGTCCTACCGTGCACATACTTGTAAGATAAGTAATTAATATTGTACTGAACTAATCTATTTGTGTGCCAAAATTCTAACATACAAATATCATCAAAAACTATCCACATTTTAAAGTTTTTATGTCCAACATAAAATGTCTATAGTTATATACGCGATTTTATTTAAGTAATAATTAAATACTCTCATGTACCTTGACATATCATAAGCGCAACTATGTTTACCTATGTGATGAATAAAACATTCTATTTATTTATTTAAAACATAAATGAATGTATTTTGTAGCTAGTAAAAAACTTGGTCGCTCAAGCAATTCCTTTTGGCATTTACATAAATAATATTTCGCAGTTGCACGAGCGGATGTCTTTACTAAAACCACTTCTATATTCCCTCCGCTGTCAAATAAATATAAAACTAAACTACTGAACGTCTCTGAAGTTATAAAGGTACATTATGCAACGAGTACTGCAATTCCGCCTGGTGTTTTAGCTAAACGTCCATTGTTCTTTGAGTGTTTAGTCTCCATGCTTTGTGATATTTTATGTTTAGAGAATTTAAAGGTGACATCTGTTGGTGGGGATGGAGAAACTATTTTTGAATAATAGATGGCGCTTTTAAACTTATATTCTTAAATTTGAGCATTTGGGGTAGTTGTGCCACTTAACACCGGCTAAGCTACTCACTATCTCATCTATATATGTATATATAAAAATGAATCCCTATTTCCGTTGGTCACGTCATCACGCGTGAACGGCTGGACCAATTTCACATTTTTTTTGTTATGTTTGTTATTGTCAGGAGAAAGTTCTTTTGAAAGAAAAAATTCCAAAAATGACGCAGAAAATTAGAAAATTTAATAAAACTTAAGGTTATAGCTTAAGGTCCATTTTTCATACATTTTAATACGACGAAATTTTAAAGGCCGAAATATCCATGCATATTAATTATTTTTACGTTTTTCTTTCAACTGCGAGAACTAATCACTAACTAGACGTGAATTTAAATTCTTTACTTGTCAATACTTGTTTGGTTACCCAGATTAAAGGTGGAACAAAATGTATGAAAAATGGACCTTAAGCTATAACCTTAACGAAAATATTAATTTTATATAACTGTCAATTGTTTGAAATAACTGTCAGCGATTGACAGAATGCGCGCTGCAAATTCATAGTTAAGACGGGACGACTGTCGGGTCAACTAGTTGTTTATAATTAATACCAATGAATTAATCCGCCTAAACAAACAAATTTCGGTAATGGTGCTCAATTTCAACGGAGATCAGCCAGGCACGCAAGAGATATAATAGTTAACAAGTGCGTGCGCAATACATATGCACACTCTCTGTTCCTTCACTCTCATAGTCCAGTGAGACCGTAATCCGATATCATCGGAGAAATATCAGGCGCCAGTTCCAACGGCTTTATGTGCTTAAACAAAATCAAAAACCAATATAGGCCTATTAACATGTAAATATCACCTTTTCATACATAGCGTAGTAAAGTATAATCTCGGGTAACAGCTAATTTAATTCTCACATATTGCGATAGTTAATAAGTTTTATTCACAAAGTAACAGCCAGTCGCATAAAGCCGCAATAATGGCGGACTTTAACGCTCCTTTTATAACTAATTAACAAGTAAGTTTCGCGAATAATATGAAATGTAATAGTGGGAGCAGGCGCGAATCTAGGATTCCGATAGGGGGAATGATTTTATGCGATAAGTAGGGGGATGATACCCTTTAAGAAAAAGGAAGAATAGTACCGTTTACTTTGTCTGTCAGGGCATGGAGATTACACTAGACTGGATAAGAAACGTGTATAGTCCGAATATCACGTGGATAACGAGACTTGGCTTACAAAAATGGTCGCCAGAATTATACCCGCCTACTAATAAAAGTATACCGGCTGATCCCAAAACATGACCGCTCAGAACTAATTAATATGGCATTTTAACTACACGTTCTCTGGGGGAGGTCTATGCTATTAAGCAAGACAGTCAGACCAACACCGATGCTGAAATCAATAATTTTATTTTTAATTTGTAAATTATAGTTGTAAATAAAGGCTTTATTATTAGTAGTTACACATCTACGATAGTAACTATCTAGTCAAGTAGAAAACACATAAAACCGTGCCACGTACACTTTAATTATAGCTGAGTTAAGGCTGACATATCCCCTAAATCTGCGTCTGCTAGAAACGTTGCAAGTTTATTAGCGAGGGAATCTGCGGAGCGAAGCGCGACAACTTTCCATTCCACGAGATTATGTATCATTTGCATAATTATCAACTTACATAATTGTCTTCGTATCCTTTCCAGTCGCTTTGTTGGTGTTTGGGTGGATTTAGTTTACTGTCTTTATAAAGTTAGTTTTAGTTGTTAGGATAAGAGAACAGTGATCTTACTTATACCGAGTTTTTGTATAAACAAGGGTACCTCAGTTTAGCAAGCATAGGTCCCTATACAGAATGGTTTGAGAATATATATGTATAAGAAACTACACAGGAGACGCGAGTAGTAAACGCGCCTACTATTTTAGAGGCTTTTACTTTATTGTGATGATTGCATTACAAACATTAACTCTTTACTCCTTCTTACGTTTATCCTTCTCCAAATTGGGATCGCAGTACCTTATTTAATAGATATCACAGAAACGATTTGGATTTTATGATTGGCCTGATTATCGACTCCTTTGGCCATCTAATCCTGGGAAAATTGAATTATAAAAATTGTCACAAGTTATGCTCGACAAGAAAATCGATTTCAGAATCTCCACAGCCAAAGCTGCTAATTATATGCTGTATCTTGTCTTTTTTTTTTAATCTTTATTTAAGGAGCGTGGTCGTTATTTCACGACTATGTCGCTCCGTACGTCCACTTTTACCCGTGCCTACTAACTTTTATGAAATTATTTTTTTTTTTTAATAAAGCCATGCTGCATCTTCACACACATAACTTTAGAAGTCAGAAGTGCGTACCATAGGGTTTTGTACTTGCGGACATTCGTCTCGGCAGTCTGTTCCACTTCCAGCTAGGCTATCACCGTATCACCAAGTCATTCAAAAGCATTTCGATAATCTAAAGTTCACCATGTCTCATTCAAAAATCAAAGGTATTTGACTTTACGATCGAGCACCAAACGTACTGTAATAATGAAGGTACCAGTAATGCGGTGACAAAAACGTTCCAGATTATTCCCTTTTCTTTCCATTCCACTGGAGACTATTGTCGCTTATTATGGACCGGCCCTCGACAAATGGGGAGCGTGGACCGTAATGACAGGAGGGAAGTATCGTCATTTTTCATCGTTTGAATAAGCGATTTAATTTATGGTACGACTTTTTAAAGGACAATTAATATATTCATAGAGTTGTGGAGATTATAAGGGAATGTAATGAAGGCGACTTTGGTAGATATGTGGACATTTGAAGGTTCGACGCTGGCTGTTTACGAGTATTTTGACTGAGTGCATATTTAAGGATTCGAGCGGCGATAACCTAGTTGGTTTTGGAACGGCTTTATCGGTGAAGGAATGCATATCTGAGAAGTTCTCTATAGGAATTTCGAGGGTGTGTGAATTCTACCAATCCGTAGTAGGCCAGCGTGGTGGACTAAGGCCGAATCCCTGTCAGAAGTAGAGGAGGCCCGTGCCCAACAGTGGGACAGTATTATAATACAGGGCTGGTATATTATTATATTTAAGGATGGTATTAGGAAACGGTAAAATGTACAAAAGCATAGAGTGCCACCACAAAATCACTTAATTATGTATTCTACGTAATAAACATGTACCCCTACAGAATACACGCATAGTCTCAATGATGTAAGATTATGCATAGACACGCCTTTGAGCGTAACAATAATCTGTGCATAAGTCTGAAGACGAGCGGGCATTAACCGCACCTAACATGGATCCTGGCACGGCCAAATGTCAAATGAATGCCGTAAATAATGACAAAAGGTATTTTGTTCAGAGCCTTAAAAGATAGAAATTAAAAAAAATATTATCGGATTTAATTCTTTCCACTAATACAGGACGCAGCAAAAATACTGGTAGCTCAAAAATTTACCGGACGAATCAAACACTATGATTCCTGAGTATGTATTTACAAAACAGACGAAATATTATCATCCCAATATTAAATCAAGATTGAGAAGAAGTAACGGTTACATACAAAAGCATTTTTAAGACCATTAACTCGGATAATTTGTACCATAACTGTACGTAGAGTGGGTTAATGAATGCGGGTAGCGTTAGGCGGCAAGCACTCGTATTGTTTGATGTGAGAAGTGTTACTTTTTGTTAAAATGTATTGTTTTTGAAATGACTGTAATTTGCGTGTAAGAAATGAGTATTTCGAGGGTTTGATTATAGAGTATAGAGATAGACTTGACCGGTTTAAGTCTCTGTTGAAAACACGATGCACCGTATAAAAGGGGTCACTATGAACTAAGGAAAGTTATGAAATTATAAAACAAAAAAACTAAACTTAAACATTTCGCAATACGTTTTTACATTTATAGGTACTTATTTAACAAAATTGTGCTGTAGGTCGAATTTAATTCTGTTTATTAACATTATAGTCTCGATATAAATTCCTTTCTCCCCGTCAGTTCTAATCAGGCCTTTTTGCGACATGTAACATATTTCTAGTATTTTATGTGATAAGTTAAAATACTTGTAATCTAACCGCTTCCTTACATTCCTCTCCAGAAGTTCAAAATTTCGTTGTCTTTTTAGATGCTACCTTTTCTTCTAGATGACCCACTTACTCTTTTATCTTCTGTAATATTGCATACGAATATCCGCCCCGATTACAACCGCCGTACACAAGTTGTGAAACCCGCTATAGTGGCCCACGTAAGTGTGTCGCGTTTCGGGATCAGCCGGTGTATATCCGGTTTTAATAATTATCATCTCTCGTTCTCAGCTCAACTCAGCATTCTATCTGGACGCGACTCCATATACCATCAATTACAGAAGGGTCGCTTTGTCATGTGTATATAAAAAAAAAACAAATCTCATAAATGGTCTACACAAATCAAACCTAAATAAATCAAATGGAGAAATCTAGTTCCAATATAGCTCGGTATGGTAATGAAGCCCACTTCACATGACCTACGAAGCTCCTAGGTTAGCATCACGCTAAAAATAATGTTCTAGGTTATTAGAACTTAGTGTTGAAACCGCTAAGGCTTTTACAAAAAATGTTTGCAAAATGAAATGAAAATCTATTTTATAAAAGAACAGATTTTGTTCAATTTCGTTACATATAATAAATAATGGTCGAATATTATAGATATTTTTAGAAGTGCAAGATCACCATAGTCGTTTGTGATCATCGCCGCCAGTAATATAAGCGTTGTCGATGATTTACCGACCATGAAGGTATAAAACTGTTTTCTCTTTTCCTGAGAAAAAAAAAAACAAAATACCAACGCAGCATGGGACTTCAAATTCAAAAATAGAATCACCAAGAAAACAGTTTAAACTTATTTGAATTTGGAATACGAGTATTGTAATACCAAAGTTTCCTCATTGCGAGTGCTATTTAGACATGAACACAGCTAAAATCTACGCTAACCCAAATACTGGCCGCATTTGACCCAGAATGTAGGGCGCTTGTGACGTCACTATGCGGGATGGCAAATGCAGCGATGGAGAAAGTCAATAGGGCCGGCTGCGCTGCGCTTTTCACTACCAAGGGATTATTGGGTTCGATTCTTGCAGAACAATACCTTTTAAAAATGGAACAAAGTTGTGTAAAGGTTCAAAATCTTTTTCGACATCGATTATAGGTCTTTGAACTATATTTCAATGTGGGGATTAAGCAATTTATTAATTAGGCAACAACTAATGCGCAAGTCATGACGGTTAACTGAATCTTCCTGGTTATTGCCAGCGAATTCTCTCATTTTACAAAGGATTTGGATACGATCGATCGCTTGCCTAATATCCATCCTCACGATAAGATCGGAACCCGAGGCAATTGTTAGAAAACCCATCAAAAGTATTTCTTGGCCTGGAACTCAAATCCAGTACCCACATATGTACATTGTCACTGGCTATAATAAGACCCCACTGGCTATAATTAACCCCGAGGAATATCAAAAGGTATTTCCCACGGTTTATTTCTCTACGATATATTAACAGTACCTAGTAGTTTGATACTCCGATAAGAGATAAAAGTGGTCAGTATTTAAAAGTAGATAGTATATCGAATATTATTCTAGGTATCTGTTTTAGTCAGAAATTGTATAGAACTTTAATAAGTCACAGATCTAATTTAAAATTCGAAAAATAAAAAAAAAAACAATATTGATTAAGAAATAAATTTTCTCCCATAACTTGTATAGTTTTACTCGATTAAAATATGAATAAAGCCGTAAAAAGAACTTTTTTTTTTGTTTTGTTTTAAAATTTAAAATATGCACTTTAGATAGACTTCTAAAAGAATATAAATATACCGATATATTCGAGAACAAAAAGGAATCATTCGATATTTAAAAAACTTTTTTAATCATAGACAACTATGAAAGTGATATCAAACGTATTAGAAAAGTTTTAATATATTTTACTTAGGTATTTGCCAATCCTATTTGGTAGAACAGAATAAGAAAGCTGATAATAATATTATAATGACTGAGTAACAGAAAAGATTACCACTGATTATAGTTAAATAACCGCTGATAGCCTTATTATTTTTAAAATCTTCATAAAAAAAATTCATGAAAAAATGTAAAGAAATTTTTTTTATCAGGTTGTAACATACGTATTATAAAATTTAATAACGAAAGATGTAACAAAAATTCGTAGTATGTTTTTGCCTTAAAACAAAACAAACTAAAACATGGATTTATGGGTCATGTTAGAGATCGAACTATCTTCGATCGCACCAATGGCGTTATACAAATAAAAATGTAATAAAAACATCTTAGGATCACACTACCTTATATAACATGAGCAGGCTGAGAGGGAACTGGGCTGGATCCTAGGCCAAAAACCAGACGGACTTTTTATAGTAAAAGACTAGCTCCAGTAGACCGCGAGAGACATGACTTAATAACCAATATTATTTAATGATAGTCAATTAACTCTAGTCCATTTTCATTTTATTAAAAACGACTACAGTAATTCGCGCCAATACTCTTACCTTTAGTCACGCTTAGTATGACATCCATTCACTCCTTCTTTTCACCCATTCATTCCATTCTATATTTTGAACATCGAACGATAGAACGAACGCAAAGTCGCGATGCTCCTATCGGCTCGGTATACTAATCCAACGCGATTTGCATTTACATGGCTTTTTATACTTGTAAGAATGTAGCTACGGCTTCCTTGCAACATGCTGAACTAGTGATGGAATAGGATCAATTGTACCTAATTACCGCCTTCTGAATAAATCGATGGGTGACTGAATTATGCTCAACAATTAAATTATTTAAAAAAATGGTGTAATTCAATTTTTATTTCAGAATGGCATATATTCTTATTATCTACAGAAACCACACGTAATAGGCCACGCAGTAATTATTATTTCATATGTAATATCAGCCAACCAAGTGAAAGCGTACTGGCGCTTATTACGTAATATTAAAGCCTTATTCCCAGCAAAACGGCGTGCTGACCGTATTTTTAAAAGCGATCCAGGCTCAATTTATAATACGTATATAAAAAAAAACAAACATTATATTTCAGTAATATATCATATTTACTTTGTTATTTTTTTTTATAATGTGGATATAATTAAATTAAATTTAGTACACATCATTGTAATTTGCGACCCACACTTTAAACAGATAATTTAATAAGGAATATTTTAATGATATAAATTTTTCAAAAGACTCAAATTGATTTTAAAGCAATTATTCATAAATATTTCCTTTAACTCGTGCGCAGTAAAAGTAAGGAACAAATGTTCCAAGCCATGTGTTCGGAGAGGAGCTTTAAACAATATCTTAACTTCAAACGACCTTTTCTAAACATTCACCCTGTCTATCTATTGCGATCAATACGTAGCCATTTCGTTATCTGTCTCGTGCAAACCGTCTGCATTAGAAATATGAATAAACTAGCTTTTGCCCGCGGCTCCGCCCGCGTTATAAAGTTTTTCGGGCTAAAGTTTTCCGTTATAAAAGTCACGATATATATTTTCCCGGGAGCCTATGTTCTTCCCAGGGTCTCAAACTGTCTCCATACCAAATTTTATCGTAATACGTTGGGTAGTTTTTGAGTTTAACACGTTCGGGCGGACCGATGCAGCGGGGGACTTTGTTTTATGATATATTTTTGTAGAACTTTTTAAGAGGAACAATCCCGTCATACATTATTGTTGTATAACTTTAACCGTTTACGCAGCGCACGCAACAGAAGCTCTCAAAACTAATAAATTGTCCCCGTTTTTGCATCATGTTTCATTACTGCTCCGCTCCTATTGGTCATAGTGTGACGATATATAACCTATAGCACTCCAGGAACAAAGGGCTATCCAACACAAAAATATTTTTTCAGTTCGAACCGGTAGTTCCTGAGATTAGCGATTACTGCTCCGCTCCTATTGGGCATAGCGTGATGATATATATAGCCTATAGCATTCCAGGAACAAAGGGCTATCCAACACAAAAAGAATTATTCAGTTCAAACTCCTAGTTTATGAGATTAGCCATTACTGCTCTGCTCCTATTGGTCATAGCGTGATGATATATAACCTATAGCACTTCACGAACAAAGGGCTATCCAATACAAAATGATTTTTTTAGTTCGAACCGGTAGTTCCTGAGATTAGCCATTACTGCTCTGCTCCTATTGGGTATAGCGTGATGATATATAGCCTATAGCACTCCACGAACAAAAGGCTATCCAACGCAAATATTTTTTTTCAGTTTGGACCGGTAGTTCCTGAGATTAGCCATTACTGCTCCGCTCCTATTGGGTATAGCGTGATGATATATAGCCTATAGCACTCCACGAACATAGGGCTATCCGACGCAAAAAGAATTTTTCAGTTTGGACCGGTAGTTCCTGAGATTAGCGCGTTCAAACAAACAAACAAACAAACAAACAAACTCTTCAGCTTTATATAATAGTATAGATAAATTCTTTTAGCATTCACGGGCAAGTCTTCACGACGTATTGGCTTACCCTTACATTCTTAATTATTTATTAAATTATCGCATTTCCAAATAAGACCTGAGGCAGTAGACTATATGCTTTTCTATATTGATAATAGAAAAGAAAAATATATAGGAATGGAATATCCTAACGATAAGTTTATCGCTAAGATATGTCACTTTCATACATTACGTTAGCGTTAAAGATTGTAGTAAGGGAGCTGAGGCCCCAGATGTCCAAATATAAATTTCTTGCTTTTTATCTTCTCCATTTCTTTAAATCTTAATATTAGCGTAGTTTAGAGTACAATATTCTTTATATGAAGTCAACGTGACCGTGATGGTAAATATCACAGGCTAAGGAACGAGAATAAGGATTTGGGAGGTGAAGTCATTTGTAGTCCACAATAATCTTAAGGATCGTACGAAATTCAAAAGCAAAAGTGCAAGACGACTCCAGTTTTCTATGAGACAATCACGCGCCACATCAGTGCATACTACAGATAACAATTTCCACAGAATATCTCTTCAGCCATCAAACTTTCAAACCATCAACATGACTGCAACATTTAATTATCGCAAACTCCGAAATCCATTCCAACTTATCAATAAAAAGGTAAGTTTCGTAACGAAATCCGTATCGGCAGCTGAAGCAATTTATGTTTGTACACTATCCTCGGCTTTGGAGATAATCCGGGTTATACCGGGAGGTTCTAGCAACTTGGATCGCTGATCACGTGCAAGAAAACTCAAGTTTACCCACTCGGATGGAGGAAATTAAAAACATGCGCGCTGAGACGTTTTGCGACGATGGAATCAGGATGTTGGGAATTGCTACACGATTATTGCAAGGTATTCGAAGGAGCGTCTTAGTTTTTGTCGTTGGCAAGTTGATCTTGTCTTATAGTTGAATACAATCCCATAGCAAAGAGCAGAAACTTTTAACGGGGTATTAAAACATGCAACGATATTATAATAAAGCATTATGACTATTAAATAGTATTATAATAATAAAGCATTATGACTTTCTATCTTGCAGCAAATAATTCGATTCAAAAAAAGATACAAGGACCATTCGATTTTTAAAAATTGTCACTCAATACCTTTTTTCCAAACCTATCATTAATTTCCTCGACACATCATTTCCTATTCTAAATCTAAATTAAATAAAAACATAACCTAAAACATTATTTACCCATCCTTCCTTATCTACTAGGACAGTGCTAATAATTTAGCGAATAAAGATCCATCTACTGACCAAAACCGCCCGCGCTGCAATAGAGCCCAGTTACCGAGACCAATAAATTTTGACTGCAGCTAATGAACTCGAATAAAACAAAGGCATCGGACTTCGAACTTGTTTGGCAACAATTTAGTAGAGTTAGGAGAGACCACTCGACCAAAAAATTGCACGAAATGAATCGATACGAGCGAATTAATTGTTTTAAATCGAATAGAATTGGAATCTATACAAATAAATAACTTGAGTGTCTGTGATTTCGGTAAATGCTTTTTCATAAACTCATTTAATTCATGTTTAACCAACTATTTTAATAAATTATGTTGGTTTGTCTATCTGAATCGATTTTTATGGAAATTTCTTTGATTATATTATGATTTGCCTTCGCGTGTATGTTCACCCATGCTTCTGGCGGTATTCTGCTTTCACATGCCCACTACCCATAAGCAACTTCAGTGTAGAATAAGCCCAACACTTTTCCACAAGAATGTTGCAAAATGCTTAGTACGACTTACTTAGGACATTTGAACTTAGAACTCATCAAATCTAACGGTCTATATGACATCATACAATGAAAAACCACCACACAAACATAAAAATCTCAGTTCCACTAACCCCTGCAACATTTAAAATGAAATCGGTAAATCCTAAACAAATATGAAAATTGTAAAAAACATATGTAAATTGATTTCTAGCCATCACAGGCACACGTTGAACCCGTGTCTTATATTAAAAGGTCCTCAAGGCAGTTCAACGACCCCTCGTACTTAGACGCGTATTGTACTAAGGTATAAAGATGTTATCTCAAGAGTAACGGGTAAATATGATTACAGAATGTAAAACGTAGGACGGCTACATTTGTTTGCACTCAGCTGAGGTATCGAGATGAGTTACTGTACTTTTGTTGACAGGGTTTAAGTACAGCTTTACTGTATTTGTGTACTTTTACACGAAAGACGGCCGAGATAACTCAATTGCGTGTTACGTTTTTGATTGAATCGATCTAAATGTTTAGTTTATAACATATTTAATTTATGTGGGGCATTTCGGTTATTATGCACCAGCTGCGTTCACAAGTTGAAATGTAATTTTGGATTTAAAGAAGTGTATAGGTTTGTTTTTAAGTTAACGCTATAATAGACAAACAAGTACATAGTTGTATAAATATCACCGAGCGTCTCAATCGAACGGAGGACAAAATAACATTTCTAATGCAACAGCCAACACTAAAATCTAGATAAGAGTTAACTTAGTGCAATCATTTCAAACCCATTTATTTTTATTGACATAATTTTGTTGTTTGTTGAACGATTAGAGCTATGTTTAGTCTAGGCTATAGTGAATGGAGGGTAATTTAACACAGCGATAACAAAACAATAAAAAGAAGATTATGATATATGCATTTCAATTGGTAAAGGGGAAACAGGTTGAACATGGGAGGCTCGATATTAAATAAATTTATCAGTACTTATTAGTAATTTATTAGTACTATAATTCTGGATAAACATATCTATACTTCTAGGTTGGGGAACGAGCGTGCTTTTTTAAAATGTAGAAAAAAGAATATTATACTCCCACGCAGCAAGAACGCAATAACGACAGTCTTTAATGGTAGGGAAGAGATATATTAGCAAGCCTTTACCAAAAGGACTTAGCGCTGAAAAGCGTCCCCGCATTTATGAACAATTACAGTCAGATACAGATCTAATAATAAGGACTGAAACAGTACCTATACGGTTACTATGACAATGTGACCAATTATAACCAATCAAAAAATCCCGTAAGAAAACCCAAATAATAAACCGAGAGTGCATTACCGACGGTATTTTCCACATATCTTTCGCTTCATCTACCTTCATTAAGCTTATGTACACAAGATAAGTGTTGGGTCGTCGTACTACATGTGAGAATAACGTTTACATTACAAACATTGAAACTCAATCAAAATGGAACATTAAATTGTTTATTGATCGTAACAAGATTTATTCGGGCTCTGTTTGTGTTTGATTACTAAATGAATTAGATTTACAGTTGAAGTTATTGTGCCTGCACGGTTTCGGGCTACGTTCAAAATGTCAGAGGTAGGGACGTGGTATGGATTTATTGTAGGCCTTGCGTGTGTAGAGAATTTAGGAGAGGGCCTTAGACAAACTTTTATTGGTCACACTGGCAGTTACAGATTTAAATTTCGAATTAGGACGTTCGATGATTTAAAGCGAATAATAACGACGTTATTAATAATCTCCTTTTTATTTACCGACCTTCGCGAGATATCATATTATCTGCTTTTAACGATACACATAGATAACCAAACAATTAAAACCAAACCGCTGCAGACACCCGATATCATCCCGCTTTCACGAAGCTAAACAAAAGCCATCGAATGTGTTTAGAAATGCCATTGTGAAAGATGCTGGAGTTCGTTGTACGGTTCTATTAATAACAGGTGAGGACTACAATAGAGTGTAAGCCGAGACGCGGCGCGTGCTTTCAATGCCGATGGAAGTGAGATGAGGTTACCCACTCGGCCACCAGGCGAGCGCGAGACTCGGGAGCAAACCGCAACATTCGCTCAACCGAAACAGTTTAGCGTGTGCGGCACTAATTTACAGCGTGGCTGTATGTTTTTCGTCCTTTATTCTTTTTTTTTAATTGGCACACAAATTACATTCAACATTAATTGGACAAAAAATATAAAAGTAAATCGAAATTTAAAAGCACTTTTATTCGTACAAAATGAAAAATGCTTTGGAATTTAGATTGAGTTTTTTATTTGTCAAGGTAAATTAATTTCATTTTTATTCTAAACTGCAGTAAATTTTAACTTTAGGCACACATTTTACGGCTCTCGATTGCCGCCATACAGCCTGTCTTAATTCCACTGGATTAAGTTCTAAAATTTCACATTGCATTGTGTTAAAGAGTTAGTATAGAATATGGTTAGGGCTTCATCCTCTTTAAATAAACTGTTGCGCTGTAAAACGAGGATTAACACAATAGGATACCTTATTGTTCGAGTTAATCCAACTTTAAAATATCTTTAAGACTTTACCCTGTTCAGGAATATAGGGAACTGTCCTATTGGATATAATACCATATAAGTAACAGTAGGTGCTAAGGTAAATAATATTACGTGCGTTAATAAACTAACACACTAAATTAAATAATTGTAATTATTATTATTATGCCATGAACAGATTACCTAGTAGTAGATAACTAACTCTGACCATAATAGCAACGCACTCAGAATTATGAGTTTCAGTAGGATACGCACTATTGATAGTAAATAGTATGAAGTATGAACCGTTGTTTTATTTTATTCGATTCAAAAATCGAATCCTTTGTACCCAGCCTTCTCCGTTTCCCACACATTATGCCAGTAATAGTTCGCCGAGAACTATCAATTCAGAAAAAGAATAGATTCAGACTTTAACAAAAACTCCTTTAAAAGTGTTGCTGGCCGTTTAGAAGCGTTTGTTTAAAGCTCTCTTTAGATAACCCATTCGTCTTGTCAGCTAATGGAACGCTACATTTCTTCGCTTATTCATTTTCGTTTTAGTTTAATGCATTTGTTATTTTTTTTTACAGGGAAATACTTTCGTGCCAAGACATACAGTTTGGAAGTTTACCAAGAGAACGTGATTCGATTTTTTTTCTGAGAATATTTCATTCATCAGTGGATTTACTACGAAACGCAAATTACATGGGATTGATTAATTCGTTAGTGTTTGTGTAACGATATTGTAATTTAGAGAATTTTAATGGTACACAATTAATTTATTTGTCAAAATATGATTGATTTTTCACATTGTTAATGTTAATTTTCTTTGAAGCTTTTTCTTATTGAATATGATTATAAAATGTTTAAAAATTAAACTACGGACTCAAATATATGATATATATATTTTAATGCATAATTATAGATATTTTTAATTTTCACCATTTCTTCTCTATATAAACTTTATGGCAAATCTAACACTCCGTGTGCGCATTGCGCTTTAAAGGGACGATAAAATTTTTCTTCACGTTTTAATATATTATGTATAATTATTTATTAATGTGTATTTTTATAAACCAATTCCGAAAAACGTAAACGTTACCAAAAACGCAAGTTCCGATAAATGCGTTTTGTTTTATTCACCATGTTCAAACAATATTTCTCGACAAAATAATTTGTCTCTGCACTTGTTAAAATTATTGTTTATTAGAAACAACTAAAATGTTACATCGGGCACACCAGGATGTTTGCACCATTGAATGTTAAGATGAAGTGCACAACTACAGTGCAGTTATTTTCATACGAAACGAACAGCCCGTAATGCATTCGATTAATTTAAAAATTGTTTGAAACAAACTTCCAAACGCCAACAAATCGACTTGTATTTCGAATTTAGAATAACTTCTTACGAAGCAATCCAAAAACAACCCATTCCATTTCAAACATTCACGAACGAGTTCTAATTTTAAAATCCACACATAAACATAAATGGCCAGTCCTTTTTGACGACACAAACACACAGCCATGAAAACTGCTACATAAATCATTCATACAAACACATTACTGAATAACCGGGTTACGTACGCGAATGCATGTTAATCTCGTATTACAGCTGACAAGGAAATGCATAATGGCTTTGCCTACATCTGTGCCCTGTGACGTCACCGCCTATCTCATTAGGCCGTTATGGAAGCCGGACGCATGCACAGGCCTATTCAGGTGACAGCACCCGCTTTGAGGCTTCAGCGGCGGTAATCTGTCTTGAATACCGCCTTTACTTACAATGTTAGGCTTTACACGGTGCCGTACCTTTTAGATACAAGGGATTAAACTAAATAGGTACTGTGGGACTGGTTAATAGTAACTGGCTTGGATGTTTTAGCTTTTGGGATTGTTTATGGTATATTTTATATACGATTACAGTTAAAATATTACTTTTCATGGGAAAGGGGCGAATACCCCCTTTCTGAGCGAATGCTCAGGCCTAAATTGTAGTCAGTGTGTTGGTCTTTCGAGAGACGTGAAATGTAATTTTTCATCATTGTATTTGTTTTAACGTATACTTGACAGGATAATACATTAAACAGTATAATTAGGTATAGACCGGACATCAGTACTAAATATTGTGCCCCAAAAGTTGTTACCAATTGGTAATAAATCGCTGTCCTATTTGAAATTGCCCGTAATGACAAGATGCCACAGCGTCCTTAAATATTAATACAAAAATAACATGTTTACGGAAAATATGCTAATAATTAAGCTCACGAAAAACGAACAAGAAATTACGATATAGAACAAATAAGAAGTATTTTACATTGGTGTTTTGCTTTTTATAATAAATTGGGTAACCATCGCATGAACGCAAAATTTTGTATGACAATTTTGCCAATACCCGCTCTGTATAATCTTCGAACTCTGTTTTCGATCAATACCTTTTGAAATTACTTTGGACTATTTCAGAAATCTAAAGTATCGTTGAACATGCATTTCCACGTCGATATGTTCTATTAATATATTAAAGTTCTTTGCATATAATAGGCTAGTAATTCACCGCCATGGGCATATCAATCATGGGACACGTCTATCGATACACGGCCTCAATACTTTAGCACTACAGAATGCACGGTAAAAGCGTGAAATGATTGATGACATCGAATGGATATGAAGAGATTCTTTTTTTGAACTGTAATGAATGAGGTATAATAAATAATTTCATTCGATTTTTGTTTTAATTTTTGAAGCAGTAAATTTTAAGGACCGGGATCAGGGCGCTCTAAAATTAGAAGCGCGGTTGAAACGCGACGGTCGCGCGGCAAGGAAATCCATATAAAAATGGCAGCCGCGCGACGGTCGCGCAGCGCGCTGCACCCGCGCGGCAAGTAGCGGTAAATTTAATGCGTTCTTAGGTCTTTTACTTCAGCGCAGTTTGTGTTGTGGTTGCAATATAACTATAATATACACTGTGAGCTCAGTCTGCGTAGATCGGACCGTAAACAGCTAAAATAAAAAAAATATATAATTGTATGTCAGTAGATATACTTAGTAACTTAACTTGCTCGGTTCGCTCCATTAGTAACAGCCATACACATAATTAATGAAGTTGGGCGGGACATAGGTATCTTTAATTGTACACTTGCGGAATTCATAAGGGTAGCTATAGAAACTCTAACTAATAAGGTATTGACTATATGAAATACCTTTACATAAATATCTGTATCTGAATTGCCTATATGACAATGTAAATATAATCGCATTCGGTGTTACTCTGGTAAGATTATATTTAATAAGTAATAAAATATAAATAAATTAAAAAAAAATACTTTTTCGGATGAACAAACACCTCAGTTCGCGCCGTGACCACGAAGGCTGTCTTCGAAACGTCGGGAGAAAATAATAAGCTTAATTTAAAAACTGCTATGAAATCCGCAAAATAGTTTTATTTCGATGGTCCATGAAATTTAAAGGATGATTACTATATATAAAATAACCTGCTTAGTTGCTAACATATATTTTGTCAAAAATAGTTGATAAATTGAACTCTATAAAAACGGAGGTAGGTAAGTAAATAAAGGAGTTAAAACAAAGAATGATGAAAAGTGATATAGAATCATCACAAGCTACGTCTAATGAATTAAACATAGTTGTATTCAAATAAGGAATTATAACATTATGTATACAATATTAATGAGGATATCATAACAAACATGCTAATCAATAGTAAGTAAACATTTTAATTGTGTGTCAACTGTACGCAAGCTCCTCGACACTTTGATTTATAAAAATGTAAACGCAAATAATAAACACTTATTAAACATAATTATAATTTATTAATCTAATTCATAAACAATGTGGATATAAGATAACCTTGGAAACAATATTATAAAAGCAAAACATTTCTTCCAAAATATTACCAGATTATTTTACAAATGTTCGATGAGACGAGATAGCTGCTTGCTTGATAGGCGTTACATTACCATAAAGAAACTTCGAAATACAAAAGATCTGCGTGGCTCAGTACTGTGCTCTTTAGTCATCACTTTGATTTTGAATGACCGGTAAGAATTAAATACAATGTAAACTGGAACGAGTGAAAATTTTAACGAACTCAAGTATATATGAAAAATAAAGGAAGTTTAAAAAATTGTCAACCTATATTATCAATGAAGTTTCTTTTGGTGAACTTATAAGGACTTTCTTTAAACGTTCCTCTGAATAAGTAGGTATGGATTTGGTTGAAAACAATACGACGTTCAAGCCTCGACGATTCGAGAAAATGTTGATAGGTATTTTATAAGTACACTGTTTCCTTTGCCTTTTCTTGGCAGGGCCAAAACCGTGCCGACAAATACCTAAATGCTTCCTATGTCGTTGCTATCATTAACATAAGATTTCTATAAAGACGTTCATAAAAAGTATCAGACAAATAAATACCCATCTAAGCTTTTCCTTTGAATTCCTAAACGCTGGCTTCGCGCCAAGTTTCCCTAAACATTTACGTTTGTGAATAGATACGATCTAGTTGCGAAGGTTACTTCAGGCTTGCGTTACCTGAGTGTTTTTATTGTAGAATATAAATAATTTATAGCGACAAAAAAATAGTCGCGTGCGGACCACGTCCCGTCAGTGAACAGAAATGCCGCTTGTTTCTTTGTATATGTCACGACAGATTACCTTTACGTACATAAATATTATGAGAAAATAAAATGGCTTTATTAAAGTGAGATTTGTGGTGAAAGGTCCTACGTGACGCGAGCCAGACGGAGGGGTGGGAGACAATGCAAGCGCGCGCGCGCGGTGCCCGTCCGACCAGTTGTTGGCGCTTGGTGTCAGGCGGCCCCTCGCCCCGCCGCCCCGCCACTCCGTACCGCTCCCTGAACAGCTGACAGCCCGCACAACAAAGAACTCCACTCAAACAATTACACCACACCACTTATAATCTCGCAGCTCGCCCCGACACACGCAACTATGTTGTATCTCTTAATTAACGTTCGTCTTTATTATCAGGAAATAGTCTTAAATATAAAAACATGTAGGTGGGTACATATACATTGCGTGCAATCGACTAATTAACTACAGCATCGCTAAATCACATATTAATGCTACTTATGACCGCTCGATAGTTTTAATGTATTGAGTAAACACTGTTGACCATGAATATCTGTTCTTACTGTTTGAAAGGTGAACACGACCTGACAAAGGGCAACTAGTACTTGCCTTTCTGTTCATCCAATACACGAAGGCCTTCGATTCCCGGCACTCCGATGAACAAGTATCTGTATAATAAACTAAAAAGCTAGTTTTTATATCCAAATCGTCACGGAATCATTGTGCAAAACGCGACGGTCACTTATGTCGTAGTTTTTCACTGTTCCGTTGCTATGGAGCTGTGAGCGGTCACTCCACTATTTTCTGGTCCTTTAACGCGTACATTTGCTGCGATAAGTATGTGTTTACGTAACGTAGTCTTTGTTTACATATGTTTTACGCTTTATGTGTTATTTACATCACTTTTAGGGGCCTGCGAACGTGATAATCGTTGCACTGCCTGCGCACTTTATAAGCTGCGCTTCTGCGTCAACAAAACACTCTCTAGTCGGGAAAACTCGTCTCGATTCGATAGGTTCGCTATCTCGGTCGCATGCCTAGCCCGAGAGAATTTACGTCCTTGTCTAGCATTTGACATAATATTTATTGGGTTACAGTTCTAAATATTGTAAATTTTATCACTTTCTCCTAATCTTGCTTCGTGTTGATGTAATGCCAATGTCAATATATTGAAAAATGTTCTTGAACAAATATTAAAAAAGTATTATTTAATTTGTATTATTGTACGCCTGAACAATTTAATTAGCAATGTCGATTGTAGTCGTTTCAGAGAGCATGCAAAGGGGTTTTTAGTAGATACTGGACAGGTAATATACGCCAATTTATAACGTCTTATGGTACTGATTGGAAACATTTTACAAGAATATTGAAAACTCTCGTAGATTACGTACTTTCCAAGGTTATTTGCAGCTATAAAACTTGTGGTGTTATCACACGTTGGCTGACTTAGTGAATAGGTATAGATTTAATCTACCTATTAATATACATATTTTTTGGGCGTGAACAGCGAGCTGCTTAATTTTCTTATGTTCCGGGATAAAGGATAGTGTATCAATAAAAAAATTTAAATAGAGTAGGTAAATACCGATTAATAAGATTATCGTCGGATTTCAAGGCAATGAAACCAGTACACTTCCAATGTTTTGTAATTGATAGTTTTGCCTTCTAGTAGTGTTGCCACTGTATATAGGCAGCAGATATTATAAGCCGAGCAACTTTGTCGCTTTCGCCTAGGCAAGTGTATATAGTAATTTATCTGGCTGCTACAGCTTCAATTCTTTACACTTATGTTAATTCTATCATCAAAATCTTTTCATTTGTCAAATTTAAAAATGTACCATTTTAGTAATAAACAATTACTGGCAACATACATGACACGACACATACAAACTTTTTCTTAAATCAGCCAAAGACATTACGAACACTATGCCAATACTTACACAAGCACCAGAGTACTAAAACTGTATAAATACTTAAATAATTTTACTGAGTTCATTTATATTTCAAGTAAAGGTTTATTACTTAATAAGTATTTATTTAACAGTATCACAAATTACAATTACAATTCTATGATTACGCTTGCAGGTTATGTGTTCTTTTGCCAGAACTTGGCGGCGTTCCGTGGTGTTTTGCCTTTGCTGGAGTTCTTCTTTGGGGCCGAGTGGCTCTCGGTGCCGCCACCCGAGGCGGACTCCTCGCTCTCCGCTTGAGTCTTTAGAGTCTTCTTTATGTACATAATCTGTAATCAAAGCCCAAGTGAATAGTTGTGGAACTAGGAAGTCTTAAATAAGTTTAGCTAAAATAAGTAACACTTTAAACATTTTCCTGATTTAGTTCTGGGGACTTTGCTATTGAAGTAAATCACTACATATAAAACGAAATATTTTAGTTATGGTCATATAAGTATATTATTATTTATTTTTAGCGGCCACCACAAGAAAAGGTACCCCCTCATGATGACCCACGGAAGTGTCGTGTTTTGGAATCAACCTGTGTATATCTGGTTCCAAATAGGCTAGCATGATCATCATTATTTCCATTGGCTAGGGGTATTCATCACTCTGATCTGGACCCTAAATCACATACAATAATGAAACATGGGGATACAGCATTCTCTATTCACCAATAGATTTTTTTGGACAGGATTTTAAGTCCTTCAATTACAATCCCCACACCGATGCTTGCTAGGGGCCTTCTGGCTCAGAACTATAAGCACCGCATGAACACATCCAATGTATCAGTTGTAAAATGAACAGGATGCCCATTACACCTTTTACCATATTCCAAAATCACAAACTTGAGCTGAGTAGTGCACATATTAAAATGCGATGTCACGCACACACAGCAAGCAACTAAACTTAAATGAATATGTAGATGATTCCTTTCAATATCATTGTAATTAACCAACAATCGGCCGACAGATGCTGAGGCTGAGACAGAGGGAAATGAGACAAGAACCCATCTACACACATGTTTCATATTTATACACTCGGCCTGGGCCCAACTCTACAGGCTAATGGTCATTTTCAATAAACAATCCCAATCTTAATCTTCAATCTGATCCCCAAAAGAAAAAAACAAAAGGATTTCTTATGTTTAAATACTAAACATTGAATTAACATGAGTTTTGCAGATTTTATCGCGATTCTTAACTTTCCACCCGTTCGCCACATAACTATGAAATATCAGGAAAAAAAATAAGAACCGCGGCAAAAATGCACAAACTAGTTTTATTTTAAATTAAAATTAGTCACATGTAAAAAAAGTGATTGGTCAAAAAAAAATTGGGATTGTTTTTTTGAAAATTGCAGTAAATGTGGGAAAGTAGAACCCGCAACCACATAAGTGTTAGATAGCTTAAGCATAAAATATTCTAAGTAAATTGATCTAAAACTTTGTAATTACTTTTTTTACCTCCTGCTCGATTGTCTGTTGGTGCCTGATAGCCCTTTGTTTGTGATGGTTGGCACGCTGTATGTGTTGATCTACCGAATTCAGGACAGCCTCGCAGGCATTACACCAGTCTGCAAGTACGTCGGCAATGCCAGCTGCGTCCTCGAGGCGAGCGTCACGGCCCAGGGCTACGTCGACTTCAAGGCGTTTGCATTCTTGGTCTAGCTTACCATGGATTATGTCTGAAATGTGAATCAAAGTATATGTGTAGAAATCTTTGGAATGTCAATCTTATACCTACTTTAAGAATGATGCAAACTCTGTTGACCCTATATTATTAATGCATTAAATATTATAGGAATCCAAGGACGTACGGTGCGCCATGGTCGTGAAATTACGACCAAGCTCCTTAAATAATGAATAAAAAAAACAAAAAGGAATCCAGAAGTTTTGTCTTATTTCTTTGATGTCTAGTGGCCTTTTATAGAAAGGACTTTTGTATTAGATAAAATGTTGTTAGTTATTCATTAGTTGTTAACTAAAAACTAAAGTCAAATATTTAGCTTTTTTCCAGGGTTATTTTGAAAATGGACTTAATGCATGAGAACTTTAACTTAAATTTTATGTACATCTTATATTGATTTGTCTGAATAAAGGGTTTCATTCATTCATTCATTCATTTTGAAAATGACTACTGTTTGGTATAAAATACAGACAAACTTTAGTGATAAACATTTATAAATAAGTTTAAATAGATAAGAAAATGAAAAATAACCATTTATATAACAAAGTATTTTGCAAAGAAAGTGCTTTATACTTTAATCAAAATGATGTATTCTTGAGTTCATGAGTATTCTGAAAACCTCAATACCAATAATTTTTAAATATAAACTTAAATACTATTTTATGAAGATAAATGCAGTTTCTGTGTATATGAATTATGAGACAGTTTTTTTTTTATAATTAAGGACAACTTATACAAAATTTAATCAAACTTTACCTGCATAAATAGCTTCTATGATAAGATCTTCAAGATCTCTGACATTCTTTATATCCAACTCTTTGAGCAGCATGTTGTACGGAATGCATTTCTCCTGTGTAGCTAGCGTCGCTATGGTCAAATGCTGCAGCTTCTTGCACTGTGCAGGTGTGAGCTCTAAGTACTCCGATTTGTTTTCCAAGTACTCCTTGTATGTACCATAAGCAAATAGATTGAGCGTTTTGAAGTGAGCTGCATACAGTCCAGTCTCAAGCTGAAATGTTTATAGTTATTTTTAATAGTTTTTGTATTGGGCAATAAGCTAGTGCACAGATAGCGAGCCAATGGCACTCATGCCAGTAGTGGCAAATGACAAAACAATTCGGGCATGCAAGTGATATTCCAAACATTGTATTCTTTGGAAGAGATCATTTAATTAATGACTGTTGTTATGTATTCACTACACATTATTAGCTGCAGTGTGTATGTTTTTTCAATATATTATAGAGAGATTATAGAGGAATATAGTTTTCTTTGTTAGTATTTGAAGTCAACCTCCTTCCAATAGGTCGAAAATTAAAATTTTTCAAAAGAGAACATGACTACATATAAATGCTAATATGCAATTGTGCAGTCCTTAATTGTTCTAATGATATTTAGATTGTATAAAAATTCTATTAAAAGGGAAGCCTGAATTGGTAGGCTACTATGGTGGATAACATGGCTAACCCTTTATTATTGTACCAATTTTGTGATGAATGAGGTAAGATGTAATGTAATTGTTGGTGAGCATATGTATGTTAATGCATTCATGCCATCATTAATGCAGTGAAAACTGGCTATAACGATATTAATGAGACCACCTAACCTGATACTATATCTGATAAGTCATTATAAACTATACTCTTTCCATACATTTCCTGGGACCTTACTACTTGTTGTTATAGCTGATACGACGTTATAACGAAAGTCGCTAAAACCGGTTTCTACTATACATGTAAAACAGCTATATATACAAGATAAAATTAAAATAGTGTAAGAGTTTGTAATATTAATACATTTTGATGTAATTGTAAAATAGACTAACTTACCAATTGAAAATATGAGTAATATCCAGATTACTGAGAGACAGTTATATAAAATATTTAAATCAGCTGTTTACCAATGTACGTACAATAATCGTGTAAAATTAATTATTTAGAAAAAGTAAAAATTTTCTAACCTCTTTTATATTTGGCATTTCCAACAGTTCGCCGAAAACATGAACTCCGGGAGCTTCGAGCACTTGTTTGATGAGCTCCGCACATGCTGATCCTTTGGCTCCTTTTGCTAGCAGCACAAACTGTTCCAGGGGGTGGTTAGTCGAAAACGACAACAAAGACGACGGCTCATCCCTGTCCATTGACATCGGATTCATTATGCTGTTTTTTTATAGATCCTACACAAGATAAAATACTAAATATTAATATTCAAATGAACTGTAACATGCATTCGGCTTTTATTTCGAGCAAATCGCAATCTGAAAAATGCTAATTTTCGTTGATGATATTGACAATTTTGTCAATTTGTGACGTTTATAGAGACTAAGAGAAGTGAGAACTGAGAAACGAACACAAAATTATGGACTGGATTTTATGAAATGCATTTTGATTACAGTTTTCTTTTTGTTAATTAATGAAGTTTACTATACGATATAAGCCATAATTTTTGTTGTAAATTCTATACCAATAATATTGTAGCAATATAACAATATTTTTTGCGATACCCAAAATTACAATGCAATAACCAAACGCATATATATTATGCTTATTACCTATTTCAGTGAAACTTTTGTATCTTTTACTTTAAAAATTGTTTAATAATTAAAATGAGTTAAATAAATTTATTGCCTTCAGTACATAATTGTTCTTTAGGTAAATAAAATTATAAATCATTGACAAAATCAATTTTTATTTTTTCGGGTCAGTTGTCATTGCAATGATGAATGATTAGGATTTAAAAATCTTAATTGACCATAAACAATAAAATGGCGTTCGGTTTTTTGTGTGTGCGATAAAGTAATTGTTTTCATGAAATCCTGGATTCCATCCAACATTTCTCAATTTTATAGTATGTCTTGACAATAGTTTATCATTATGAAGCGTGATAATGTCTTCAAAAAGTTAAATAGCATACCGTTAATTGCAAATAATGTGCGTGTCAGTGTTCGTTGTAGCGTCGTTGTCCTATGCCGCCTTTTATATTGAGTTGATTATACCAATTACCGAGTGTTCTTCCTAGTATAATAACGAGAGTCGTCGTAATAAAGCAATAAAAACTATGGATTAGTTGTAATAACGTAGTTTTTTCGGCGTTGGTGTCGATGAGTGCGTTTTGCGTGTGTGGTTGTGTAGACGTACATACATGTCCGCAAAGATAAAACTGTCATGAGGACTGTTTACTATCAAATGTATTTGTGTTAGTGGGTTTTATTTTTTTCACATAGTGAAGTTTGATTATTTTCTTTGGTGACAATGTGTATGCCTACACCTAATAATGTCCCGGGTTTCGGTTACTCGTGGTTTACAAGTTCGGCGGATCTTACCAAGGGTGAAGTGGAGACGCCGAGTAGCCTCAGTTACACCCTGGGCAACACGGTAAGTAAACAAAATAAAGCATTATTTACTCGAAACTAGTTTATTGTCAGCAAATCTAATTGGAAGTTGTGTGTACAGCACATGCCTGCATAGTAATGAACTTTCACAACACAGTGGGTATTTTTTTTGCCACATTTCGTCATAAGTTTATAAGAAGTTGAAGAATGTTTTTAATTTAACTTTGGAAAAGTTAGATAAACTTACAATTGTAACTAACCATGAGCTATCATAATGAATGGACAATATTTTTTTTTATTTTTTTATATCAATCATATAGAAGTGTTGTGGAGCCTTTGCTATTTTGAAATACATTGTATACTCTTACATACATATCACATATATTGTCTACAGATGTCATGATTGCCTTACTATGAAGTTGATAGTCATTCAGAATAGCAAGACAAATAATTTACAACCCATACAATTGCTTACAATGTTTATGATCAAAGCCGTTAATATGAAATCTGGAATTCTGAATGTAATGAATGGTTTCACATACTCTTAACAGTTTATCCTTAAGTTTGATGAAAAAACAACTGAGAGAAATAAAAAGTATTTTGGTATGATTTAATTTATAATTGAGAAATATACTTAAGAAATTAATAATAACTAAATATGTTTTCTTCATTAAATACCACACATACATTCACACCCTTATCCCTTGGGGATAGGCAGAGATTATTGAATGCCATATTGACATCACTCTTGCTTATTTCAAATTCATAAACATCAATATAATTTATCTGAGATATTCCCTGTACTACAGCTATTATATATACACTCTTTTATGTTTTGAAATAAAATTGATGGCATTAAAGCCCTATCAGAGGTAAATTTTGAATGAGATTTCTTTTTTATATATTTTTTGCTGTATTATGTACAATAACATTTTTGTTATACTTAGCAGAATATAAATAATGCATAATATAGCTCGCAAGGAATATATTTTTGTTAAGATTTTTTTTTGTATTCTTTATCACATTTATTCAGATATATATTATTATCAAAACAGTAAAATACATTGTGTGCTCACTTGTTGAAACAATAAAGAAAACTTAGATGCTAATTATTGCAGTATTTTAAAATTCAGCCTTGAGATCATGTTATTATTTAGCACATTGAATAAAGGCTAGTTTCCAACATTTACAGTATGCTAACCATTTTTTAATAATATAATCCTAAGTCTCTTCTTCCATTCTCCCCTTCAAATGATATCTTACTTTGTTAATTCTTTTCATTCAAATTATTATAAATAAAGGCAACCCAGACAGTGGTCTGATGACCTAAAAACTGTTGCCGAAACATTGTGAATGAGAATGGCAAGGGACAGGGAACAATAGCAAATGCTGAAGGAAGCCTTCTGTCAAAAGGACAGACTTTAAAGAGGACTACCGTGAAATGAAATTTTAGGTGAACTAAAAAAAAGATAAATATGTACTTTTTAGTGAAAAACTTTTGAATTTTTTATTTAAAATTGGAAATAGCATTTTTAGGATTCCACTTAATCCAATCGACATTTCAGGTCCCTGAAACAACATTGACTGTTATGTCACACAAAACGCCACAAGTGCAGGAGAAAGTTGGTGCAGTGGCTGTTGCAGTGTCAAACGCAGGAGTGCAAGTTACAAGGGTGGTTACAACAGGGACTCCTGTTACAGCAAGACGAGCAATGTTTGTGTTAAATGAAGCACCAACGCATATAAACAGGGTGTCACAGCAGAACCAAACTGCAACAATACACAGTAAGTAAGATATGAATACAGTATTGAAATTGTAATTTATTTAAATTATTCTTGGAAGTTACGGTAACATCAGTTAACTAAGTTGTTTTGTGTTGCTTGTAATGGTTTTTTGGTAACATTAAATGTTTGACATCATTTTGTATACTTGGTATGATAAAAAATGTAAGTATTTTGTTTAGTATGAAAACAAATTGTAAATTAGATATATATTAGGTAACCAGAATATGATTTATTTTACATGATAAATATAAATGAATAAGCCATATTTATAAGCTGGAAGAGTCAACTAGGTTATCTCAATAAGAATATTCCACATAGAAACATAGGCAATATTATATTCTAGGTAATATTCCCAGATTTATTTTTTAAATAACACACTTCATGAATAAAACTTATTGTCAAGCCATGACAATATGATGTGAGAAAGAAATAATATCAGCTAAACAAACATGAATTTCAATTGCACGCCACTAAAAGCTATTTTTGAAAATGATATCACAAATTATACAATCATAATAGGCAGCTGTAAGGCAAATTCATTTAAGCAATATTTTATTTTGAAATAACTAGAATCCAAACAGCCAAAAAAATACACTGATTTGTAATATGCATATAACAATAATCAAGTTATACATATTATTGCCTAGCCACAAAGTCCAAACCTTTATGATTTTACTATAAGTATCCTACCTATTAAGCAAGCAATAGCCTAGTTGGTTGTGGAACGGACTGCAGAAACGAATGTCCGCAGGTTCAAATCCCATGGGCACACACCTCTAACTAAGAAATATGTGTTTATTCTTTGTGAATTATCACTTGCTTTAACGGTGAAGGAAAACATCGTGAGGAAACCTACATACTTGAGAATTTTTCTACACGAATTTTCGAGGGTGTGTTAAGTCTACCAATCCGCACTAGGTCAGCATGGTGGACTAAGGCCTAATCCCTCTCAGTAGTAGAAGAGGCCCGTACCTAACACTGCGACAGTATATAATACAGGGCTGATTTTATATATATCCTACCAATACCGCAAGTGCCAATAATATTTATTTTTACAGCAGCGAATTTAACAGCAAAACCGTTCATGACACCACTTGGTCCGCTCCAACTAACACCAGAAGAATGCAACGAGATCTTAATGAAGCGGGCCCTGCAAGCCCAGGGTATTGCCACACCTGTTATAGATACATCACAACTTAATCACACTTTACTTAATGGGGGGTTGAAGACGTTGGAAGAGGCTACTAATCAACAGGCCCAGGCGGAGACAATACAAACACCTACAGTACAGCATCATCTGTTGCACACTAAACAGGAGCCTGGGACAGCTAATAGTTCACCTAAAGTGAGTATGAAATGGCTAGTTTGAATGATTTAAATGTTTATTTATATGTGGGAATTCATTCCCTAGAAGCTAATTGGATAGAGGTACAATAAAATTATTTATTGAACTTTGTTAATAATAGATTTTTAATTTTAATGCCCCTGGCAGACAGCTATAAAAACACAGTACATTTTAATTATAAATCAAATGAAACATGTCTTAAGCTATATTTAGCTTACAGCAAACTTTTATTACTACTATACTTGTCCCTTAGGCGGTGTACTCACAGACGGAGATGATGAATACAAATACGGTGATGACAACGGCACCTCCGTCCGCGGTGAAGGAGCGCCGTTACTCGTGCGACGAGTGCGGGAAGACATTCCTGCTAAAACATCACCTCACTACGCATGCGCGGGTTCACACAGGTATGAAGATGTCTACTATCTCTTCATAGTTGTAATATTGTCTGTTAGTGGAAATGGGTTTAGGGTAAACGAAATGTTGGAAATCTTGTGTTACGATAAAAAGACTATTCAAGGAAATTAATGATCAAATACTAAATACATGCCAATCCTTCTATTCCATAGGAGAAGCATCATCCTTCCTTTTTAAAGCCTGAAAAACTTCTGGTCTTTATCTCAAAAATGTAACTACGAAGTTAATGGTGAAACAAAGTTGCCGTCGCGCCAAACTTAATGTATGTGACTACTCACACACTTGACTTGTCTACAAAAGCAAGTTTAAATTTAGCTAAATTAGGCCATAAAGAACGAATGTATGTAACCCTCTCGACATTTCACATTAGACTGGAAATACAGGAGACAGATGATAGGCTTGTCCTACTAATCCTACTAATATTATAAATGCGAAAGTTTGTGAGTATGTATGTATGTTTGTTCTTCTTTCATCAAAAAACTACTGAACAGATTTGGATAAAACTTTACAGTAATATTGGTTATACATCAGAATAACACATAGGCTACAATTTATAATGATTTTGCGTAATTTGGTCATAATATAACGATACATATCAACTACGTCGGAAAAAAGATCTACCGGAAAACTCCTTTACGTGGGCGAAGCCGCGAGCAAAAACTAGTAAAATATAAATATTTGTTCTCAGGTGAACGTCCCCACGTGTGCGTGCACTGCGGCAAGGCCTTCGCGCGTAAACACTGTCTGAACACGCACATGCTGCTGCATTCCGCGGACAGGCCGTACCGCTGCCACGAGTGCAAGATGGCGTTCACGCTCAAACACCATCTAGTGACGCACTCCAGGGTGAGGGTTTTAATATTGTAGACAAGACAATGCCAAATACAATTTGCCACCCATTGCATGTTTTTGGTGTGGTAATAAGCCGAAGATCGCGCCTCGTGGAGAAGATTACTGAATGACCTTGGACGGGATCACGATCCTCAGTAATGACGGGCTGACTGAAGAGGGAGAGAATAATCATTCTAAAAATTCATTTCTTATTTGCTATGTTATCTAGTTTAATTAACAAAAAACAGGCATATATGATTTTTTAAATTACCACTTTTTTTTATAGAAAATATGGATAGAAATATGAACTTGCATTACAAAATAATAGTTGTTAACAGGCTGCTTAACTAATTGCAAAATTCACATTTATATTATAATTTATTACCTAAATTACCATAATGATCTCAAATGGATCTTATTCTCAATGTACAACTTCCCCTCCACAGGTGCACAGTCGCGACCGTCCGTTCGTGTGCACGGAGTGCGGGCGCGGGTTCGCGCTCAACCGCCATCTCGTGACGCACAGCAAGTACCACGCCGGCGAGCGGCCGTACGTCTGCTCCGATTGTGGAGAGAGTTTCGCGCAGAAGGTGAGGTTTGGTCTACTTTTTCATTTATCTATTAACAGTTTTGTTTACTTCTGCATATTGGAAAAAAATACTGAGAATATTCTCATGTAATTTTAAAATGAAACTTAGACCCATAATATCTTAATAACCACATAATGTAAATTTTGTGAAGGATTAAAATACTAAAAAATGGAAAAAAAAATATTAAAATCTATTTAAAATGGAGAATGTTATAAATTCTACTGATAACCAAATATAAAAAATGTAATAGCATATAAAGCAGTAACATAATATGTTCGTGGTACAGGAGCACCTGGTGATGCACAGCCGCTTCCACGGGTCTCAGTCGCCGTTCGTGTGCGGCGACTGCGGCGCGGCGTTCGCGCGCAAGTTCCAGCTCGTGAACCACGGCCGCGTGCACGGCCGCGTGCCGCCCTCCTGCCCCGTCTGCGGCAAGGAGTTCCTGCAGAAGCGCACGCTCGTCGCACACATCAAGTCAGTATACATACCAGTGGCGAAATGACATTTCCCGAAAGGGATCTCGTCTCTACATATAGGTACTACTCCTATGCATAAATGCAGTTTGCAAATCGTTTTTTAGCGGCGTAAATGTTAACGCCACTGTAGAGGAACAGATGGTTGCGTTCCTCTATGGAAGGGAAAGATTCCCAGTCAGGCAGATTGCGCCTGACCGGCCGCGGCCCCTCCAACAGTTCCTGTTCGGAGGTGGTATATATGCTGCACGACGCGCAAATTGTGCAAGCGTGATTCAGGATTGATGTCGCCATCCATCGTGATTGCTGTGTGATATCACTACAGTTGTCACTGCATCGATCCTCTTGCAGTTCCGGCGATGTTGACAAGATGGCGGTATATGCACTAACTGTACCGCCATAGTTTCAGTAATAATTAGATTTTACATAAGTTACGAAAGGGAAGCCGGTAGGAATCGGGTTATATGGACCCTGCGCCACTGATACGTATATCACTCTTGTTCACTTTTCAGTAGTAAGCAGAGGTGTTGTCACTCACATTTCACCAGTCAAGTTAGGTTCCATGAAATAAGGAGCTAACTTATTGCCATTACCATTCCAGACTCCGGGCTGATACTGAGTATAAAATCCCCGTATTGTACAGCAATAGCACTAGGAAGCTATTTCCTTTAAAAATCAGCTTTATAAAGCCTTTCCTGTCACTCAGACTTGTATTATATTATAGATATAGCTAGTTATTTTACTAAATTTCAATACAATTACTGACTCTTATTTAATGATTATTCAACTGAGTTTCTTAAGTATCTACTGGACCCTATAGGTAGTAATTAAAAAGAAAGTCTAGCAAAATAACTTCAATTTTGTTTTGCAGAACTCACACAGGGGAAGGCGCCGAAGCTTGCTTAGAATGTGGCGAGGCGTTCAAATGTAAATCGGATTTGCACCAACACTGTAAAATGACGCGACACTGTCTTCCACCACAAACTCATCAACAGCAACAGCAACAGCAGCAACAACAACAGCAACAGCAACAGCAGCAGCAACAACAACAGCAACAGCAGCAGCAACAACAACAACAACAACAACAGCAGCAGCAACAACAACAACAAGCTACTGTCATAAAGCAAGATGACTTCAAACCTCAAATTGTTCAAGTGAGTGCATTGGATTATTGCAAGTGCAAAACCTATTATTTTCTAAGTATTTATCTGCCATCTTTTGACTTTTAAATTAGAAATTATAATCCCATCTAAATCATGAAGCTTTTTAAGAAGTTTATTACGACCAATAATTATAATCTATATTAATATATAATGCTTAGAGTTTGTTTCAACGCGCTAATCTCAGGAACTACTAAAGCGATTTAGATGTTTTTTCAGAAATAAGAAAGTACTTTTTATTCTGGAAAATATTTAACTTAGAAAAACATCTTAAGGCGGGCGGAGCCGAAAGCAAAAGCTAGTGCCATATACTTTGATAATGAGGTAGACAGGACACTAGAGCGCACATACTGAAGACTCAATCATCCCAATTGAAACGCATAAATGGCAATGATCATTAATTATGTTTTCTGTTTGCACTGTTTTATATATGTCAACTCTTCTACATCACAAGTACTAGAAAATGTGTGTATGTGGGTGTTAGAATATTTATACATTTTATTTCTCAGGATATGGGTATATTTATAATGTCAAAAGTGTGTTTGTGTCCATATGGAATACTTCGTTTCATTTGTTAGGATATGGTATATCTATATGTTTTGATTAACCATTAAATTCAATCACTGACGTAAAGATCTTTGCAATTTAATGACAGGTAGGAATGGGCAATAAATCTAGCCAAACAATTTTAGCAGCATATACAAGGTAGGTGTCTGAGGATAATACTAAGCAATATATTTTTTTTATTAAATATGATACAACAAGGTATCAACAAATATATTTTTTTATTAAGTATTAATGTTGTGATCTCATGACAGACACAGCAACAGCAGAGGCAAGTCCAGCAACAACAGAGACAGGTGCAACAACAACAGACCATAGTCATAGAGCAGGATGACTTCAAACCGCAAATTGTGCAGGTGATTGTTTATTATGATTGTAAAATAAAAGAAAATATAAATTCATGAGATCTCAATTATCCGATAAATTGACAAATTTATGATTAATTATAATTTAAATGTTGTTTTTTATACAGTAATGTAAATATTGTCCATTGGTACAGTTAAAATAATTATTAATGTAAAATTATTAATTAGAGACAAGTGCAACAGCAACAGACTATAGTGCTAGAGCAGGATGACTTCAAGCCGCAAATTGTGCAGGTGATTGTCTATTATGATTGTAAATAAAAAAAAATCCTTTTGATTATTAAATAACGATGTGTTGATAAATTTATAAAAAATAATAATAATTTTTATGGTCTTACTCCCATTGTTCTTTGGTTCAATAACAATAGGGTATTTGACTTATTTTTATTCATAACTTTCATGAAATATGTACATTGTACAAATTGTAAAACAGAATTAATAATTGACTTCTGATGAAAAATACACAAGTTATAATTCATTGAAATTAGGTAGTAGGGGTGAGTGTCAAAAAACAGAGAAGGGACGAAATACTTGCATGTGACGTCAGCGGGCATTACGAGGAGTGCGAAAGAAAGAGACGGAGCGATATCTTCACTTCGCTTCCACTCCTGCACATAGCAATATTTTAAATTTGAATTACGGGCTCATTTCTTATCGAATTTTAATACTGTTTTCACAAAAGGATTTATTCTCGTACTAATTGCTGTTATGTATAAAAAAATGTCCGAAAACAAGCATAGTCAAATACCCTATTGTCAATAACAAATTTGATTGTTATATAAATATTTTTGGGCTCACTAAAAGTCATTAGAAACTATAAATTCGTTAATTTAATTGTCTACATGTTTAGGTATTCAGATTTTCATGTATAAAGGATAATTCTGGTGATTTTGTATTTTAGGTTATGGGTGGCGATGGGCAGATAGTCTCGGAGAAAACTACGCCAGGCTACGCATGTCCCGAGTGTGGGTCATGTTTCAACACAAAGGTTTGTGAAAATAAAAAAAAATATAAAATTTAATGTCAAATAATTGTGATAAATGAGTAATTTTAGTGTTTCATGATTTTTTTATTATTAAAAACATTTTATGCTATATCATAATTATATGAATTACTTTTAATTATGTTTAAATTACGTTGTCTGTATTGTATTTGTGGCAATCTTTTGGTTTATACTTTATCTGAGACTTATAACTGGCTATTTGATAGTTATAATAGTAAAATTAAAATATATTTTATATGTAAATAATAATTATACAGTATTTTTTAAAATTAATGTAGCTAAGTGATTATCTATTAATCATATAAATTGAAATGCACACGGACATACTTGTGACGTTCACATTGTACATTTCAATGTTTTTTCGTAAAATATGACGTCACAGTTTACATATCACGTGACCAACTATTTCTCATAATTATCAAGTAGCCAATTTATTAACAGTGTGAGTAGTCGGTTATATTTCGTTTGCGGTGTAGTGACGTGTAGTGACGTGTGTGTGCGTGCAGGAGGCGCTGACGCTGCACGTGCGGCTGCACGCGGGCGACCGCACCACGGTGACGGACCTGTGCGCGCTCACGGCCGCGCTGCAGCCCGGCCTCGTCGCGCACGCGCCCAGTAACTACCACCACCTACCACTCATACACACTACAACAAAAACACATCGCACCTTCATTCCCGACGGAGTTGGCAGAAGTGCAACTAGTGCACCAATTTTTTGCCTTCTGTACTCATGACGTCGATAAGAAGCGAACTTATCGCCGTATCCGACACAAATTTCAAATACCCGTAATATTGAATAATAAAATTAGGTGCCTCATATCAATTCTATCTATTTCTTGCCACTTATATACCTTATACGCCATATATACTCCCTGCATCTTATTTACTTTCGTCGTTTTACTTTTGGCACCCTACTTCAAATAGGGTACCGGACTCATTTTTGTTCTTTACTATTATCAAATATTTACATAATATAAATTATAACACAGAAAGAATTATTAAAATCCGGTAAAAAATCAACAAGTTATAAGTCTTTGAATTTCGGTGGAAAGGGTAATTTACAAGAAACAGAAAAGAGACGAAATACCCACACGTGACGTCATCGGGAATTCCGACGCGGGCTAAAGAAAGAGATGAAGCGATATCCCCACATCGCACCCACTTCTGTACATTACAATATTTTAAATATGAATTGCTCGCTCATTTTTTAACCAATTTTTATGCAGTTTTCGCAGCAGTGCTTCTTTTTCGTATTATTAACCATTACATATAGAATAATGTACAAAATCAAGCATAGGCCGGTCCCCTATTCTATATACATTTCTAACTTTTTATAAAGGTATAATTCATACGCCTTATACACATACCTACATACAAATAAATACATTTTATTAATACCTCTACTACTAAACACTTTTCAAAATAATTACTATATTGTTATACTGGACTGAGTTCATCATGTCACACCATTAAAGATTTCGTTGTTTCAGATCAACCTATACAAATTATATCTTCAAACCCCAACAACGTGGTACACACGCAAGTCATAGCCACGGTAAGAATATGGAATGCCTTAAGGCTGTGTATGCATTTGATTTTAATTTTAAAGCTAAGGTTAGGCTAGCAAGTCTTTACAGCAATCTATTGCGCAATATTTTCTAAATACGTTTACTCTAGCAGAAATATTTCAATGGTTCTATACACACTTGCCGCAAGTTAACAGCTTCAAAATTTGCAATAGTCAGTTTGTAGTGACTTACACGGTTTGCAAAATATAACGGATTTGGAAGGATGTACTAAAATGCGTTATATACATTTCAATACAAATCACGTGCCTAGGGCCGCGAGAAATATCACTCCATGCATGGGAGTGCATGTGGTATGGAGACCGAGCGCACAAGAATTGCTCCTGTGTACGCTAGGAAATATATTAGGTACCCAAAGCATAACATACTTCCTTCATGGTTTTAATTATGATCTGTTACATTTTATTGCTATATTCTATTTTTAGAATCACCATGTCACACCCGCACGGCCGAAGATACACTTCTGCGGGGACTGCGGGAAAGGTTTCGCGGCTAAACATGGTTTACTAGCGCATCAAAGAAGGTTAGTTTATGTTGTTATAATTTATAGAATAGATTCTTAGACTATTATAAAGCTGAAAAGATTGTAGTTTTTTTGTTCGTTCGTTCTTGGAAATTTCTAAAACTATTGAACATTTTTATTCTTATTTTTAAAGCTTATTCCTGACTTGCTAAAATATATCTAGATATTAGACTTTGATGTAATTATTTTATTAATTTTAGCATATAGTTGCGAGCAAATTTTTTTGTCAGTTGGACAGCAATTTTAAGTAAGAAACTATGCTTTAATGTTGTTGTTTCCAGGCATCCGGACGGCAGTTGTACGCTGCGAACACATGTGTGCGACCAGTGCGGGAAGGCGTTCTTCCAGAAGAACCACCTCATGCTGCATCAGCGACAACACATGGACCTACCGCCGAGATCGGTACGTTTGGTAAGAACTATATCAATATTATTTGGGTGAAATACTAAAGTATAGCGTTAATATAAAGAGAACGCAGTACATGCTTTCGCATATTTTGTTATTCTGTTCCATGTTTTGGCTATTTTCGCCGGTTTTTGCATATAATACCTAAAATCACTGTATTTTACGATTTTGTATAAAACGATGTTACCTACGAATTTGTTGCAATCTGAGACTTCTTTCCCTCCAACTGTATGCTCATTTTAAGTACAACAAAAAAAGATCTGTTACTATATTCAGGTCGCATATTTTTCCGGGTTCCACGCATTTTTTATGCATATTTGGCCTTTTTAACTTGCATATAATCCGGTTTTAAGTAATACATAACTGTAGACAGTATGCATTGATTCAACCAATTTGATACCTAATTTGTAGATAAAGTGAGGTTAAATGATAATCTAAGACGTCTTTTGATTACCATCCTTGTTTCTGAATGTAGTGACAAGTCACCTTCTTTTCAAAATATAAAAATAAGAAGATACATTGTAGCTTGGATTGTAAAAATAAATAATTTAGAATATGCTTTATATTATTGACTTTAGCATGATCAAAGATTTCTTATATATAGTGGTATTTTGACAAAATAAATTATTTCACAGAGTCAAGCGCAAGTGAACGCGCAAGCGCAACAGGAGGCGCAACAGGCTGCGCAACAAGCTGCGCAACAGGCCGCGCAACAGGTGCAGCAACAGGTGCAGCAGCAGGTGCAACAACACCAGGTGCAGCATCAAACCAGTCTAGAAATGGACCAGGATCATCAGCAACCAACGCATATACAAGTGGTATGTTGTAACATTATGTAGGATGTCACTGGAATGATTGAATGGTTTGATGAGAAAATTCAGGGTAAAAACAAACCTTAAAACCAGAGTCGTCTTCACATTTCTATCCAAGCATAATAAAGTGACTATGATGGATTTGATGTTAAGTACAATAGTATAAATATAATGTCGATTCTCTACCAATCGATGTTCACTTGAATTAGGTCAGTATCACTGTATGAGCTCTGAATTTGACTCATTTCAAGTCGACAATCTTGGATTTTCAGGGTTAGTTTTTGTGGTAAATATTTATAACAAAATCATGTCGGCAGGTAACGAACAGGTCGGGGCAGGTGATCGGCAACCAGATAGTGGTGGGCACGGTGGGCCGGCGGCTAGTGGGGCAGCACGTGCACATCGTGGGCCGCGACCCCAAACCCATCGCGCAGCTCAAGCACCATCACACGAGACACCACACCACGAGGTAACTATAATTATTATAGCGAAAGGCCATTACTGCCGTTCTAAGCTCAAAAGCGGTATCTCAAAAAAAAACAATACCTTGATTTTTATGTTGTCAGATAGTCTAAAGAAATACCCATGCAATGAACTTACCTAAATAACGGTATCTTGTTTAGAACTTAAAAAAGTTTCTCTATCTCAGTTTTACACACAAAACCATAAAACTACATTTACAAAACTTCGATTATCTCAAAATAAGGTTTCCCTGACATACCGCTTTTGCACTTAGCACGGAAAATTATCAATTTTAAAAAAGTATTGGTTACTTAGGATGAAGTTATATATTATTCATACTGATTTTTGGATTATTAGAAAAATAAATTGTATAATAGAGTTCATGTTTGCAATGGCCTCTGTGTTCGGTTACATTTAAAAAGAAAATTTTTCTTGACTTTACTAGTACAATTAATGTTTTATTGTTCTCTCTGAGTAATACAGTGTAACAAACATACTGATTTTACTCTACTTATAAAATGTATAGGAATCTTTTTCAATCTTAATTAATTTGAAACTGTAACTCAATATGGATAATAGGTACGAGTAATTGACTTCTACGTTTAAAATAAGTTACCAGATGAAGTTATCAATAGAAATATAATAATAATTTTCATTCCCCATTCAGTCTCTGATTTCTTTGATCTGGTAGTAACTGAGCTTTAGTGAATTAATTATTGACTGTTTCCTTTCTTCCAGTGGGGATGTGAAAGAAGTCGGCGGGCTGGTCCTGTCAGCGGGGAGAGGGACGGGTCTAATCAAGTACGAGATCGCCCTCCCGCAGCCCACGTCTGTGGTCCAAGTTCAGCAGCTGGACTGAGTCAAGTGCGAGCCCGATAACATGCTTGTTTGGCTCAAAAACGTTAATACAAACGACAAGGTGGCATTCTAAAGTGCACGCCTTGGACTCAGTGCGGCCGTGATAAATAAACTATCGTGTAAGTCCAATTATCCCATTCCTAAGTGGGGTTAAGGAGATGCATAAGACTCGGGTGAACTTGTCGAGAATCCACTGCCAATATGCCTCTGTTTCAGTTAAGTGCAAGCTTTTATGCCTTTTGACACTGACTTGTGAAATAGTTTTAAATAAGCAAAGGAAATGCAGCCGTAAAGCCAGCGTCGGCTTTACAAGAACCTCACCAAAACAAAGGTCTTCCGACAGTCGACTGCGGCGACGAGAATTTAAAAATATATGAATCTGACACGAACATATAGTTCAGTGTAACAAAGTGTAAAAATGTACGATAAAATACTTAAGTATGTTAATGGGCGTGAAAAGCCCCTGTAAATTCCGAATGAAAACTGTTCGATTCTAAATTACGAATAATGCCAATAGAACGGAAAGCTTTATTTAATGAGTAAATGTCGATCAGCCTTAAAATAGAGCCTTAATATTATTTTTATTATATCGGTTAGTACGAGATGGGATTATGTGTAACGGGAACTACTTAATTATTCAATGGCAATAATATTTTGAATGGGTTTTGTAAATGAATGTTCTAAAATTTAGAGCATTTTGGAATGTGTAAAAAGACAAGAAACCACGGTAGCAGTGTACATTAGACTAGAGCTAAGAATACGAGTAGTCGAATGTAGAATAATCTCTTGTACATATCAAAATACGGTTTTGTAACAGCACTGAATTGCGGTTTTTATTTGTAACAAAATGTACAATCTCTTTTAAGGTACCGCATTTAATTCTATTGCTATTGTTTTTGGGGCTATCTTTGTGGCGCGCATGTTATGTATAGGCCGATTTAACCCCTCAATGTGAGCAATTTTGATAGATTTAATAACATTTAGCTGCAGGTAAAGACAGCATACTTCCACATTTAATCCTATTTTTATTTAAGTACAACCTTCCATGCATAACTTGTCAATTGTTATATTTAAATCCATATAACTTCCTCTCAAAGATAAACTTATCTTTCATTGAATCATTTCGCAAATGTGTATGCCAAAATAAATAAACTGACAATAGAAAAATAGCATAATTTGCTACGCACTGAAGTTAGAAGTAATCGATATAAATATATCGATACTTATCGATACTGCACACCACAAAGTGCGCTCTTCACGGCCTCATGTCGAATAAGTTTTAAGTACATAATATATATTTTTACGTAAGTTGCGATTTTTAAGTGGCAGCTGGGCACATACATGTGCAATGAAAATTCATGTTTTGAACATAAATAGATCTGATTTTATCGATATCGAAGGCGATACTTTTGTCGTGCATCGACAAGTAATGCATTCGCGAACAAAGAAATTATATTTATTATATCGATGATATTGACATTGTATGTGAATTTAAATTTTTTATACCGTAGATGCGTTGCTTATCGATCGCAACAAGATTGTCGACTTGAAACACTGTTGTTTTTAGTGTTTATCTTGAATTTATCGTATTTATTTCATATTCATTCAAAACTTTAATATGGGTCATAATTTTCAGTCATTTATATTGTGGGAATAAAGAAAAGCCGGGAAGTACCAACATTTAATTTACGCTACTATATCTCAAAATTACAGATCTTTCGTGATAAACCTTAAACAAATGGTGCCACAATTAAACGCGTTCTGAAGTACATTTATAACCGAATTTGCAAACAATGCTACGAGAACGTACAGTGCACTAATTCAGTGTCAACAATGTTATGGTTTGGCTTTCTTCATCTTTGTTTATCTGACAGCCAAGTGAAGTAAAGTTGTATCAATATGAGCCAACAGCGTCCCTATACCCTTTGCGAAGGTTGTCATTCCAAAAGCATTGGGAAACAAACTCGCTCCGTACTTACGAAGTAGCGTTTGTGAATATGAGCCTTACACAGTTTTCGTTGGTGGTAACAGTGTTTCAGATCATTTTATATGGGTGGTCTAGTCTGGTGTTTTGGAATGTTCTAGGAGCAAGCAATACGTGTGGACGATCATTGTCAAGTGTGCGAATTGATAACCATATCGATAATCGAATGCGGTTTGTGTTGTCACGTTATGAAATTAGTTTGGCTGGAAGTTTGATTTTTCCATTATTTAATATAATGGAGTGATTCAAATACAGTTTTTTTATCGATATTGCGTATAGGGTAATTTAATCGAGTTTTTAAAATAAATTAATCCAACCGAGGTTTTAAAAATTTCAATTTTTAACAGTCAATAAATAACAAGGTTTTAAAATATAAAGGATAAAGAAGTATGAATTATGTTGCGTGAGGTTACTGTCATTTTAGAACGAGCATGTGACTGATAACTTGACGTCTATTATGTAACTCCATACCATAGACGTTATAAAAAAATCCAGTAGTGCTTCATTATACAATCAATTTTTATTCTTTTTGCACTGAGTATTTTTTCTGTGTATTTACTATTACGTGTAAAAAAATATACACAGTGTAGTCAAATATATTCTAAAAAAAATGTGTAGCTGAATTGTTTGGTGAAATGTACGATCAAACGAAACCTATCTCAATGTTGGGTGGAATTCAGGGTTCAATATTATTTTGTCTTAGTACTACCATATAGTGTGTTGAAGCAAATAAAATATTTCATTATTTCAATCACATTACGGTGGCTCCTAAGTAAACTATCGTATCTGGAAAAGTAGCGATATTCCCTTTTTAGGGTTTAGTCGTCAATGTACTGTTTACAACCAAACTCATTTATTTCAAAAGTTAATAAACGAAAAAAAAAACTTCTTTAAAAATAATTTTCTACCTTTTTTTAATGGATTTGGTCGTAAACTGTAGCTAGATAATGAAACGTTAAAAAAGGGTATATCGCTACCTATGATACGATAGTTTACTTAGGAGCCATGGATTAGTCAATTTCGATAACGTGATTCTTGAACGGTTATTGCTGTATAACCAAGGGATTTTGAAGTTTGTATTATGTGTCTTCCATAAATTAAGTTTAATATTTTTTTATAATAAAATATCACAAATAGTTTACGATTATTAAAAAAAATATTCATGTATGAATTTTAAGTGGGTATGTGCATTTTTAGATCAATCAAGTTTTGGAATATCGATATGCTGCATTCGATTATCGATAAGAAGTGAACTATTCGATTATTGGTGGTATATTGTTTTTAAAATAAATGTGGCTATCCGATAACAAATGCTTATATTTATGTAAGGAAGGAATACTGGTTAAATATAATATATTGGAATTCTGTCCCAAACATATTAATACCATTACCATTCATAAAGTCCGCTGATTGGAAATGGTCATTTCTTTATAACGAACAGCACTTATTCAATTGTCGGAGTATCCTTGAACTTTCAATCAATTTCAAAAAAATATTTTACTAATAAATCTCCACTGTCTTTGAGATATAGACTAATAATAATTTGACAACAATATTCGAAAAAATAACAACGAATTAACAATATTATTGAATAAAAACAATATGCCACTATGTTCCATTGTTCTCAGGGTTATAATTCTAGACTGAATATAGACGCAGATGCCTGAAAGAGTTTCACGTACCAGTATTATATGTTAAAGGGTGTTCTGTTATCACTGTCCTTAGCTTCGTTCTGCACTGGTTTTGTCATGTTGTTGCATATTGCCTTGAAACTGGACAAGTTTGCCATTTACTTACATGTAAATATTCTAGCGGTATATATATAATTTTTATATTAAATGAAAATATACATACTATAATCAGTTTTTATTGTGGTTTATTTGTGTTTACCTTCTTTTTTGCGATTTGAATCCGTACATAACAGTGGCGGAGGGTGAAATTTTACGAAATTGAACCCATACAACATAAACGTAGGTACTAATATGCATTAATGCGGTTTGTAAATCGTTATAATTAAAATTGTATTTTACATAAATTAAGAAAGGGAAGCCGGCAGGAATCGTGTTATATGGACTGTTCGCCCCTGATACAAAATGGATTAAGCAATATGCACACACAATTTTCCAATAACAATGACAATGTGAGCTGCAGCCAATATTATTCTTTACATCATTGATTTCCAAAGTGGTCTAGGTGGATCCCCAGGGGTCCACCGAAGACTTGACGCGGGTCTACTTAGACGTGACAAAAAAAAATGGGGTCCTCAATTCGTAAGGGAGAATCCACGAAAATTTATCGTATAGTATAGTTATAGTAAAGTATTGGCTGATAGATAAAATTTTAGCTTCACTTCACTTATCAATGTAGGCAGATAATATTGATAGGGTTTGTAAGAGGCATGATGACCCCAACATAATCTCCGCGGATGGCTGGTAAACAAGGTCCACCGGAACCAGCTAAATGTTGAAAGGGATTTATGAGAAAAAAAAGTTTGGGAACCTCTGCTTCACATTGTAGTGTCGGACTAGTATGGAGAACTCAACCGCCCCTGCAAGCCTATTACGCGGTCCGACTGCACCATCGTGTTATCTCTCATCCTTTTCTGCTAATATTCACGTGACAGCTGCGTAGAAACGTGCAGTCCAATCGTCCGGCCGTTTCCAATAAACGACCCCAATCTAATGCTGGCGCCACACACACAAATATTTGAACAAAGACTTTGCCACACATTTGAACAGAGTTACATGCACTGACCAAATTAAATTTTTTATGGCTTTTACATTTACGTTTCCATATAATAGGTTCTCCTTCAAGCGACTCGATAACTTTTAACGCTTTGATGTGTGGTCGAAAAACCGATACCGAATGGCAAATACGCCAACATTTAAACAAACTTTGCACAAATACGCAAATACCCGGGCCACACATGAGTTCAAACAAGTGTTCAAATATTTTTGCTATGTATGGCGCCGGCATAAGTCATGGATCCGATCCCGCATATCCGAAAACCTTTGTTCTGATTGTCCCGTTTCCACGATGGATTAAAAAAGCGATTGATCGTTAAAACGGTCGTAAGTGTCTATTTTTAAACCTCATTGAGACGATCATGGGCCCCATGTATTTTTGCAGGACAGTCATAATATACCTACCTTCTAACATACCAAAGGCGGCACGATTACAAGATTTAGATTACAGTATTTTGTAACTATTTTTGTGGGTGCAGTGTGCAGTCTTTTTTCGTTACTTAGTCACTAATCAATATTGCTAAGCGAAACCTATGGAAGGCTAGCGCTTACTAGACACGTATAGAATAGATACTTAACACTACACAAATAGGAATAAAGATCCCCTTCTACATTCGTTAACGCTAACGTTACGTATGAGAATTACATATACTAGCGATAAGTCTATCGCTTCGAATAACATTTTTCATTTTTATTGGCGTTAACGATTGAAGAAAGGTGAGACACGGTCCGAGGTGCTTTATAGTCATTTTCCCGCGCGAATTAAAAAATGCAATTAACGAAATAAATTGTATTAGTTAAAATTAAATCAGTCTTTTCAATTCAAAAGTAGATACATCAGACTCACGGTAAAAGGTATCTCGTCCCAGCGGCACATTCTCTAGAGATATTTCCGTAGAATATTCCAACAGAATCCCAGAAAACAGTCGAGTTTTTTAACCTTTTGAATATCTTGAAAGTTGTAACAATATGTACGACGGTCTCTGGGGAGCTATAAATTCGGGAACGGTTTCCTTCAATGGAATCGTTTCGCCCCTTGAGTCGGGAATATTGCAGGCGTTGGATTTCTGCTGATGTTCACGGGAACCACTTCGGGAAATCCATATTTCAAGAGTAAATTTTTATAAGAATTTTACTGCAAAGAAAAGCTGCGTAACGAAATTATTAAAATCATAATTTAATTCTACATAAGTGCTTAATTTATGGCGTAGTGAGTTGGAGTGCAGGCAATATATGAATTTTAATGTTATTGTTAAGTACTGTTGATTTTCAGAAGACAGAGTAAATGGCGCCTGTCTATGTCCAGCAGTGGGCAAACATATAGGCTGATGATAATTTACATATTGGATTTTGACGAAGTCCATTCTGCATAAACACCTTGCAGCAAATCTACATACATGTCTTACAAGTTTGAAGCTTGGTTTGTCGAACTACTGTAATTTGATGATGATTATAATCTATATTTACTATTAAAAACTTTACAGCTTTTTATAATGATATACCCATTACCTAACTGGAAAATAAGTCTTACCTTTTCAAACCGAAAAATATTTCTTTAGTTTAAAAAATAATAAAGTTTCTATGGTAAAATATCGTACACGTGTAACCGCAGTAAAAGTAACGAAACTTATTGAAGATTCGCATAAACAAAGTTGAGCGAAACAACTTTTTTCCACATTTCATCTCACCAGGTCATTACCAAGAGTCGTAACTCGTCAAAGGAATCCGCACACACGCAGTAAAGACACCGAGAGAAACAAGCCTATTTTATGACAACCATCCGAATTGCGCGACGTGCTCAAATAGTCCGACACCACGGTTTATTCAGAATATCGCGGCAATATTTTTTTGTATTTACCCCAATATATATTTTTATATTTACCCAAATATATTATTGTTATATTTATCCAGGCATAGATGATATCGATGTATTGAAGACGTGATATTGAGTTTTATATATACTAGAAATCAGTACATTAATTTTCTCCATTTTTTTAACCGAGTCTATTCGAAAAAACTGGCAAAAGTCAATTAGCCTGCCAATCTTCGATATGATGTGCAAGTTTTCAATCGTTTTATATAGAAATGTAATTGTAAAGCTATCTAGAGCCCCCCCCTCTATTGAACTTGTTTTTTTATTTAGCCATTGTAGTGGTTTAACTGTCATTAAGGCTTCCCACGTTTGTCATTTTGTGTTTAGCTGTCTCCAATATCTACTCACCCTATGCCCGGGCTTGGTGTACCTCAGTGAAATCCACTATTGTGTAAAGCTTTATTGCTAGTTTAGACCGCCCAGACGTCTGTGGTACAAGCTACTACCTCATAGAACACGGACTTGAAGCTTTGTTGCTTTTCGAATGCTTTGTGATATCATCGTAGGTTAATACATAAAAATTCAGCATCGAAAATAAAAACTCGCAATTTTACTTTAAAAAAACATCATTAAAAATAAATAAAATAAAGAAAAAATGGTATAAACATAAGTCATAGTAAAATTAAATTTAAAAAATAAAATTCTCCTACAAACAATGATGCAAATGGTAAACTGGCCTGCTCCTGCTTAATACAAGGTACAGCAAAAAACTCTGTGTTTACGTGATGAAATTTTAGAGGCCGACGCAGAAGACGTTTGGTGTCTGCACAATTTTGTATGATGGCCCGTGTTTCCTATTTAATGCTCCTTATGTTTTTCATGTTATTCTACAGCTTGTTTCTTTTTGCGGTTTTATGAAGCTCCACCTTAAGTACGATTTTATGATCCTGTGTACAGTAAAAAGTGTCTTCAGGTGGCAATGACAATTCACGTGTGTTCAGGATTTATAACTTGGTTTATTATAAAATTACTCATTTTAAAATATTAAATGTCAGATGATTTTTTATGTTTACGCGATTGTTAGACATTGGAATAAAACTATTTTACGAATTTTATTGCGGTTATATTACAATTTTCTCCCGACGTTAAATGTCGACTTTATTAAAATGTCAAGATCATAAAAAACCCTACGCAAAAACTTTATGATTTAACTTCAGTAGATTTAGTTGTAGGTCTTCTGAAGTAGACCTTAATAAAAAGCCTCAAATGAGAGTCTGGCGTACGCCCAGAAAGTTTTCAATGAAATCTGATATATTGCTGCCCATTTCTTATCACTGCGCACTTTCTATGTTCAGTGATATTTTGTTGAAATTTGTGAGCACCATGGTCTCTACATACTTCGATTAAGTTAAATACTTTTATCTCGCTGCAGAGGCGGTTTTAGGGGTAGGCCGGGCAACCACCCGGGACTTCGCGCTTACAGGGGCCTCGGGTGATGCCTTGGAGCACCTTTTTTTAGTATCTTACCGACGAAACTTTTAAAACCAGGGTTTTTTTTGCTTTCGCTTAGGCCTCGCTTGGTTCAGGGCCGCTACTATTTTTTTCCGGTATATCACATACCTGATCTAAGTAACTTAATAAGTATTACAATTTTTAAAATTAGTTTCTATTTTCAGCACAACTATCTTTGTAATTTGTATGTATACAAAAAAATGAGGTAGGTATCTATACATAAGAATAATCGAATCTAATTCTTATAAAACCCTTCCCATGATACTTCTTGGAAAAGTTCTTTAAATATTTAGTATCGTCGCGTTCTGCAGTCTAACTGTTCTATTTCAGAATATTTTGTATATCCTTGATTGTTAGCTTCCTGTAAAGTTTTAGTACGTCAATATTAAAGATGAGTTGATTTTTGAGAACCAAAGTTCTTTGATAGAGATCTTGTACCACCGTGTGTAATTTGTTGAATATTCCATGTTTCATCATAATCTTGCAAGTTGCAGTTTCTTACTTCTATACTCAAAAACTTTATAAATAAAACGTTTGAATATCTGTGTCTCCCAAGGGTCAAAACTTCTTTTCCCCTGACCTTTCTTTAACTAAATTACACCGAGTTAATTTAATGTAAGTTAATATTTTCAGAGACTCGCCGGAGATAAGGCTGAATGAATGATTCCTTTGGCCTTAGGGTTAAGAAAGAAATTTACTTGGAGTTGAGAAAAATATATAGTGATAAAAGATTTGAAGTTTCGTTCGAGCTGTTAATCTGTATTTACATATATTTATATAATTTGGATATTATAATAATAATATGAGCCCTGTATTCTATATTGTCCCACTGCTGGGCACGTGCTTCCTCTACTACTAAGAGGGATTTTATTTTTTTATTTTTTTATCAGAGGTACAATTAGATAATACATACAGTACATGTTTTAATACAAAAGTATTTATGTATTCAGTATAAGAGCATATGATTACCTTACAAAAATTAAGCTTAAATCCATCACAATAGAATTCAAAATGTATCTTTCTACCAACGAGTCGCAATATCATTTGGAAAAATATTTACAAACTTTCAGGTAAACTCCAGATTTTATTTGTCATAAACATTTATCCATTCCTCAACTTCTAACCTAGCTTATTCAATAAATATTAAAGCAAATTTGTCGTGAACCTCGCTCCAATTCCAAGGGTTCGGCGCTCATTTGTCACCCATTAAATACAGTTTTGTGATTAATGACATCACAGATAGAGGACTCGCTGTGGATTTTTACGTTACAGAACAGGCATGTATCAAGGGAAAACTCAAGGGGCCAATTTATTTCATATATATAAATATGGTTTCCTATCAAGAGTTAGGTCTTAGAATTAGATAGTTCGTCGTTTTACTTCCGACTCATGATGGTGTGATATAGTCATATTGGAAACAAGCCCCAATTGTACGCAATTTGTGTGTCAGTATGCAGTTTATAATTGATGATATTACATTAGTTGTTTGAATTTGAAATCTAATTCAAAAAATAGTTCACAGCCCACGCTGCAACACGACCAAGTTTGCTTATTTTTATATTTATTTGATATATCAGTCATTTAGTTAAGGTCTATGACAAGCAATAAAACATTACTCAAATATTTATGAAAGCTAAGAATCATCACCATCATCATCAGCCGCAGGATGTACACTGCTGAACCCGACCCCCCCCCCCCCCTCTTCCAAATTCTCAATCGACCAGCGACTTTTTTAAAGTCATCTGTCCACCTCGTGGGTGCTGATGCTACGCTAAGAATCTAAAGACGCAATTAATCCACCCACATTTCGCCGAGTTTATATTCCATGATACCGAGATTATAAAGTACCCTAGTAGAGTTCTGAATACGTACCAGTATAAGGGCGTTATCTCATTATTGTCAAAGAGTTCTTTTCACTGAGACGTTTCGCGACATTAGGCTCAAACCTAATGTAAGGAATAAGTCATCAGACATGAACATCGGATTGGCTTGACACGTTTGTGTATTGGGTTATACTCTCGGGTATTGGAACGCGTAAAAGCTAGTAATATTCTGGTTTACTTTTGTTTGACTCGTTATCGAGAGGTTTGTTGGTTTTGACTCCTTTTAGATATCCTTGTTGATATATTTGTATTGTTTTATTAAAAAATAGGTGTTGCTCGCGGCTTCGCTCGTGTGAAAAGCCTTTCCCGCTAAAAAAGTCATTTAAACATTGTAGCAATCGATATCGTCATCCATCACCTGCGGCCAGCCATCCACTTATTGAATTTGTATAAAAATTCCATAATTTCCCATTGGGGCATAACTTCTAATTAAATTACCACGACATGACTAGCCCATGTGTTAACCTAAGCTATTCTTATCGTGGTAATTTAATTATAAATTATTAATTTAAAATCCTGAATTAATCATCCAGGACATAGTATATCCGTGTGCCAAATTTCATACAAATCCATTCAGCTGTATCTGAATTTACTTCTAACAAATATCCAAACATTTTAAAAACTTTCGTATGTATATCAATTTTATTTTACTTATTGAAGTAAATTAACTTTAGCGTCATATTTTTTTCGTTTGTCTCTGGCTAAAAACATCTGATCCTATCCTATGTTAAAAGTACTTTCTCATTACGTCAGCCAATATCAACACATTAATCTTTGTATAAGTAGAAATCACATTGGATTTTCTAAAAAACCGACAAGTGGGTGAGCCATGAAAAACCACGTAATCCCTTCGCGATAGTTTCTTGCGGGATCCCGGCAGCCTTGGCTTACTTGGAACAAAGTGAATCCGGATCAACTTTATATATAGGGCAAAGTACTTTACTTTGTGATTTAATGAGAGATTTTCATCTTAAATGCTGTAAGTTGACCTTTAGAGAAGGGTGGTACGTTCTATTATTGGTTTCGTAATCGTACTTCCTATAAAGGGAGATGCAAACATTTATGCAAAAATGCAAACATTTAACTTATGCAACAATTTAATACGTCTTCTGCCACTATCTAGATTAAAGATAAAATTTTACCGGTCAATAATCTGCATTTAATTATATTTTAACGTCGAGTTCGGATCAGGGACAAAATATCGTGTTACACTCTCGACCTCGAAAGATCTTGAGCTTTGTTGGCTTGTAGGCTACCCGTTGGGTATTTTTTTTAAAATAATTATGCATATGTACTTTCATTGTGTCCCAGAATAAAACGAAATATTTGCAATTTTTGATCGTTAAGATTTTTTTCTAAAATTACGAGCGTAACCGCAGTTAAATCCAGAACATATTCCTCCTGTATCTCAGTTAGTGATGCAATCCAATACCGTCGCTTGAGAAGGTTTGACGTTGAGGAATGGATGTCTCCCATCTTACGACATTTTCGCTAAGGTAATACTTGCCCACTCTAATGTATTCACATGTACATAGACATCATCATGTTTTTTAATGTGCGTTTTGTGTTATGTCGATGAACATCATTAGTCTAAAATAGACTCTCATGGACTACTTAACTAGCGATAATTTTATCAAGTATTATAACTCTAGTGTTTATTTCTTCATATTTTATATCTTGCAACCGAATCAATTTTTTAAATCGAGTTTATTTTATATCCACAAATATGACAATAATGATTACAAAAAAAAAAAAAATACAACACTACAGATAATAAAAAGCGTGCCATTTTAAATCCGCTATTTTGTAATAAACAAGAAAGTAACTAATGAAACACAGTGAATGGACGAGACGGTTTTTATATTTTTCTATTTGGATTTTCTCGGCTCAACTTAATACATCAGAATGGGAGTTTTTAAAATGGATTTGTGAATGGAACAATAGGATAAGATTTATGGACGCTTTCATTTATAATGTCGAGTGTGAAATGAATATAAACTGTTTTATAACCGCCAAGTCTGCGGGCTTCTGTAGATTGTTTAACTTTGTCAAATTGCTTTGAAGTAGTCTCGTCGCTACTCGAATAAGACAACTTTTTAATGTATTTTTAAAGAGGTTCCCACGTAAGTCTGTTGAATCATAAACGTAAATATTAATTAAGTTTCGCGTTAGTTAAAGAGAATATTGGAAGGTGGGAAATTCAAATGTAATATATTTTAATTCATATGCTTAATGTAATTTGTAATATTATAGCTAATACAAAGTCAGTTTATGGATGCTTTCATCTCTACCTATTTTGTTTAGGGATAAAGCCGTTGAGTGTATCCGTGGTGTAGATGGATTGCGTGCGCGGTACGACTACCGCTGAATTCTGGCGAAGGGATGTTGGGACTTCCTGTTCAGTATCAGCTTGGAATTTGTGTCCCGTATGACTAAAGGCTTATCGCATAATGAGATAGAATATACATCAATGACGAAGGGGAAAGTTTTCCTGACACGTCATATCGGTACTAATAATTATTAAATGCGGTCTGCAAATCGTTCTAATGGTAATTAGATTTGACCCAAATTACGAAAGGGAAGCCGGCAGGAATCGGGTTATATGGAGCCTTCGGCACTGATACACATGGAGAAAAGTGCACTACTTGCGCTTCTGCTTACCCCTTCAGAGATCGGGGATGAACGACCTGAGTGAGGGTAGGTAAATCGCAATATTTTCGATCTAAAAAAAAATTGTTATCTAGAACCAAGTCGACTGCTTTTGAATGAAACAAAGTTTTAATAAATGTTTTTTTATTTGTACATTTGACGATACAATTTATAATAAATAATTCACATTAAGTTACTTGGAGCGTACAGAAATAATTGAGTGAACATCGTTAGTATCAAAGTTCCCCGAGTTTGTAGTAACTAGTCAAAAATACTTTCCCAACTTAAAGTAAGTTTATATAAAAATAATGGTAATAACTCCTAGGTTAAACATTTGTATTAGGTAAGTATATTTTCTTGTTTGATAAATGTATATTTTTTATCTAAAACATTTATTGCGTAGTCTTCCGATACTAATTTCTTACCCAATCGGTAAATAACAAGATATAAGTTGGCGCAAAATAATCCGGTTTTTAGGAAAAGCGGTACAAATATAAAAAAGTTATTTTCTTCCTTACTACTACGTCACATATCACTGCAGTTCTATCACCATTCACATAAAACTACGACTATTCTCACACTCACAATATAGACGGTACATTACAACCTAACCTAACCTAACCTTAAATATCACAATCACGCTGCGTTCTGCAACACAAAATAATAAGGCGGTTGAATTTTGTTGACACCGTCCGTCGTCATTTTGGGCAACGGTCCGTGCCATTCCAGTCTGTATTTCTCTAAGATCCTGGCTGTCAGAGATGTCAGCATTTTGCCAGCGACGCCGGTGGCCGGGCAGGTCTCCCCGAATGGCATGGAGGCTAGAGGATGGGCCCTGGAGGCTCGGAGAGGCTGCCATCCCTCGCTGCACCAGCGTTCAGGGATGAAGGCATTCGCTCTGCCCCATTGTTTCTCGGCTTTGCTCGTGACGCTGTGTGCTAGAACTATGTCGACCTGTAAAGAAAAAATACTTTAAGATTTTCTGTTACAGTTGTATCATGCTTTAGAATATATTAGATTGATCTTTTTGTGTTTGTTACGCCTTATAAATTCCAGAGAGATAGATAGATGTAGATTAACGATCTAATGTGAACTGAAAATAGTTTGCATGCCTGGTTTTATACCACATGAATTAATAATAAATGATTACCCACATTATTCACCATATTATCATTTCAATTCTTGTCTATCTCTGTATTCGGAAATAGTATACGTCAATGCTACTTAGTACCCCTATTTTCTCACTACCCATAAAACAATTAACTCACCCCTTCAGGAATCTCGTATCCTGCCACGATGAGGCTCTCCTTGCTCCTTCTCACAACCCCCCCGGTGATGGGATGGAGCCTCATGGCCTCCCGCGTGCAGGCGGCGACGTAGCTAAGCTCGGGGTGTTGCGCCCCCGCGTCCTTCGACGCTTCCGCCCAGATGACCTCATCATGGGCCCGTTGTTGCTGCGCCGCGTGGAGGGATAGGTGGTAGAACATGCTCAGCGCTGATTGGGCCAGCTGGAAGAGAAGTAGGAGTCAATAGGTTCAAGATAAATTTGTTGGTAGGATTTGTATCCACCTGGATAGCGACCACTGTACAAAGTTGTAAAATCCATCATAATCGCAGTGTGTTGCGTTCCGGGATCATAACTCCGGGTTGCGTAACTGTTGACAGGCGCGGAATACTTATATCTCGTTGTTCGACACGCTTTCTGTACCAGATGTCTGTAACTGGGTCCAACATACCGCCATATTCAATAAACAAATTCAATCGCTTCTTTCGATCTATCTCAAAAATGCACGAATCAGATTAAATACGCTTACAAATGAGTTATTTTGATTGAGTTATTGAAAATCGTATTGAATATAAAGATTGGGTTTGTTTATTGAAACAGGCTGTTAGACGTGCAAGCGACAATGCTTCTACACTACCTAGTTAGATCATCATAAAATAACACGATCTATCAAACATAAAACCCACTCATATTATTTTTGTTCTAATAAAATAAGAATTTAAATATCAACTTACAGGGTCGACTCCTGCCAGTAAAATGTCAGCGGCGACGGGCAGTATCCGCCTTTCTAACGGCCGCAGCTTGTCCAGGAGAACTTGTTCTGGCTTCAACTTGTCAGAGTTCAGCTCGTACAGCGCTTTCAACAAGAAGTGTTCGGTTAAACTGAAACAAGAATAATAAATCGTACCTTTAGAACTAAAGTAACTTAACTCAAAACAGACGATTTGTGGGATAGGAAAAAAAAATTAAAACAATATAGAAGGGAATTGGTCGTTGAAATTGAGAATTTCTGTTTGTATTCTATAATTTTGTTTTTTTTTGTCATAGGGTTCTAGAGCATGCTTTGGAAGGTGCTTTTTAACAAAATAAGAAAATATATAAATTTTGAGTTAGGTCCCTTTAGTTCTAGCTAAATATTATCATCAAAGGATGTTCCATGTTCTTTCCGTGTACAGATTTGACTTGGCTATAAGTATATTTATGATCAATCACCGAGTTGTTGTTAAACTTCTCGGAGGAAAAAATACAAAAGTAATTCTCAATCTAGAAATAAAAATCAAATCTTTTTATTCCCATTTAAAAAAAATAGATATATTTAAACATAGAAAACTTCGTAGACATCGGCGTAGTGTGCATAACTTTCAATGAAATGGTGCCCAATGTGCCTAGAACGTGGCAAAATAACACGACACGACTCCGTGTCGATTTATTTGGTTTTTTTTTTTTTTTTTTTTTTTTATTCTTTATTTAAGGAGCTTGGTCGTTATTTCACGACTATGTCGCTCCGTACGTCCACTTTTATCCATGCCTACTATTTTTTTATAAAATAAAAATATTTTTTAATAAGCCTTTAGCCTCTTCCGATACTGGAATGGTCAAAAAGCTATTTATGCTGCCCACATTAAAGTATGAGGCCCACTCCGCACACACTCCGACAAAACATGAATTAAGTCATCTCTTACTCCACAGTCAGAGCAGTTTGGGGGAGTTTGACGCCTGCATAAGATGCTTAAACATATTTGTCGGAATATGCCCAGAGCGGAGCCTCATTACTGCCACTAGCTCTTGTCTGCTCAAAGCACAATCAGTAATCCTTGGAGATTGTAACGGCGCAGGTTGAATCGTGCGGTACCATATGCCTTTTTCTTGGGAGCGTTTATCAAAAAACTCATTCCACAGTTGGATACAGTGACGCTTTACTTGTGTTAACATTTCCGTGTAATGTGGTGCAGGATTTAAAAATATACCCTCCGTCGTTGCTTCTTTAGCTAATAAATCTGCTGTGTCATTACCACAAAGACGAATATGAGCAGGAACCCATTGTAGCTTAATCGTCTTAGGTCTCAACGAAATAATTTGGTTTAAAATCTTATAGGCTAAAGAAGCGCCACGAATGGTAGTCGTACACCGAGCCAAATGTTGTAAAGCGCTTTTTGAGTCGGTGATGATTACAATATTATTATATGAGATTGACTCTGCGTAAGAACAAGCTTCTAAAATAGCTACGAGCTCGGCTGACATAATAGAAATATCCGAATGAATTTTAAAACGTACCCTAGAATTTGTTTGTGGGTCAAAGAAAGACGCACCAATATTCGCCTGAAATTTAGATCCATCTGTAAAAATCTTATAATAATTGGAATATCTCTCGTCAATATACTGAAGGCAAGTTTGTTTTAAATATTCTGTGTTGTACTGATTTTTAGCTAGTTCAATTCCGTTAACATAAGAAATGATGAAGTCAGATGAGTCAATATAACTAACTCAATATTTCATCGCGAACATATCTAATAAAGCACTGCAATTTACTCGAACATTCCTAAAAAGCTTTTGTAATTTCCATAATAACGGTTCCTTTTTCCTATTCCAAGTATGACTGCCACGACATCCATCCTCTACTGATGATAAAATATTACTATTGAAATGTAAAGATTTGCATTTAAACAAATATTTTCCACTTAGATAACGTCTCCTAATAGTGAGAGGTTGAAGGCATAGCTCACTCTCCATCACGTGTATTGGCGTTGTTTTCAAAAAGCTTCCAATGATTCTCATGGCCGCATTTTGAATTTTATCCAATTTACTAGTATGACACTGTGCACTATCATCGAATAAAAAGCTTGCATAATCTAATCGACTCCGAACCATAGCCATGTATATATATCTAAGATGCTTGGGATGAACTCCCCAACCCGATCCTGCTAAAATTTTTAAAAGATTTAAGTACTTAGACGCTTTTTCAGAAATTTCATTAATGTGTTTGGACCATCTCAAAGAGCAATCCAGCCATACACCTAAATATTTAACGTACGGGGATAACTGAACATCAAAACCATCAACTTTAACTTGAAAAGAATATTTTTTATACCCTTTCTGAAAGATACACACCTTGCTTTTAGTTGGAGAAATATCTAGACCTATATCATGTAACAAATATACAAAGTTGTTTAAGGCTGTTTGCAATATTCTTACAGAGTCGGAAACATATTGGTTTGTGGTATACAGTACAAAATCATCAGCATACTGTGAGACAGTCACAATATTTATTTGTTTGCTAATATCCATTGTTACAACAATTTATTTGGATTGTTGAGACTAACACGTAACTGACGCGTTCGTGTATCGATCAATGAAACACCAAACTTAAAGGAAAGCGACTCACGTGTCGCGTTTCTTTGAGATATTCTAAGGATGCAGACATTTTAAAATAAAATCACTTTACAAATAAACAACATCGTGCATTACGTACGTAAATAATTGAATTACGTTTCCTGAGTGCAAAAACAATGTGCAATTTGCCGTTCTAATCTTAGAGGTCATATGAACAGAGATTTGTGGTTACTGATTGTCTAAATCTATTTTAGGTTCCGTAAAAACTGCAAAATAGTATAATTGCGGTATTGTTCTATGAACTACAGTATACGGTTATTAATGGATTTAACCGTTGCATTGTATGGTTGAAAATTGATATAAAGATAAATTAAAAACATTATACTTGGTGTGGGATTACCCAAAAAATAGATATAGAAAGAAATCAGTGCGCAAGAACATGTTTCGTAATTAGCAGACATTGCAATTATAATTTTATATTTTTTAAACATAATTGATGATAAATAATATAATTCTTTCATTATTTTGTTTAGTCTATTAATATAATTAAAGATGTAAAAATTCAAGTTACAAAACATAAACCAGTCTTCAAAATAATATTGTCTAATTATAACGTGTATTTAGAGAAAGTAAAAACAATTATAAATAATGATGAAAGATTAAAAAGCTATATTTCCTATTATCCTATCTCAATGGTATCTTGTATTTAATGCACTAATGTATAGTCGCCATAAAAATAGCCGAACAAACAAAAAAAAAACACCAATATTTTTTTTTTCTTTTTTGTGAAGGGTAGTTTATTCATTATATTTTATATTTTTGAAGAAAGAATAATATTGGTAAGAAAAAAAAAGACATAGTTTGAATTTTTTAGCTACTTTTGCGGATGTACACATTGCTTAAACATACATAAACTGGTCAAAATATTTGGTTTAGTCTAAATATTTACCTAAAATGTCTGTCAAATGTCTTCAAAGCGTTGTTGAAAGTGCTGGATTCAGTCTTGAGAGTGTCTTCGCTGCGAGTGAGGAAGGAGCCGCGCGTGATGTCCCGCGAGCACCGCACCAACCGCTCCGCCGCTGTCAGCTCCTCATGAGATTTGTTGTATAGGGAACAAGTTCCTTTCCCAGGTTCTGGATTTCTGGAATAAATTAATTAGTTAGAACCCTTTCACTTTTGATTTAGTTGTCGTTTTAAACTTTAAAACGTGCTAAGCAGATGGTCCATTGATTTAAACCAAAGAGGGTATATATTTCGAATGATTATCATCATAGCATTATCTAGTAATATGTTGTCAATACTTTTAGGGTTTTGATAGGAAGGCGGGCGTGGGGCTGGGGAGAGGAGTAGAACATAGTGTTGGAGCAATTTGAATGTTGAACTACTTACTTGTTTTCAGGGTTTGGAGCATGCGCAGAGCCATCAAGACAGCCCAGTCTGATGCCGAAGATCATCATGCCGATGGTTTCGATCGCCCATCTGTAGATTTCGCTTTCAAGTTCCACGTTGAGTGAAGCTCCCTCTTGTCTTAGCTCTCCTAGCCTGGAAGCAGAGCTCGTATTAGGATATAAAACTACTTTAATTTATTGCGATAACTTAGAAAACACTGGTCAGTGCCATGGTATACCACTAACGTTTTTTTTAAGTTATTGTTGTATTTTCAAAGTCCTGTTACATCATGGGACGGAACAGAAGGCGAAAAGTGGGTGTTCTGGTTGTAATATACTTGGTATGCAATTCCTTATATATTGATTAGAAACCTAACCCATCAGAGGACACCTACGTAATTCTCTACATCTAATTGTGAAAACATAGGAAACTAAAAATTATAATTGTACAAAATATGTGACAATTCTTTCATGAATTACTGTAAATATTTAAAAAGCAGAACCTTTGGAGTTATCACAAAACTGGCGGATATTAAATGAGCTTTGTTATCGATTCCTTTACATAAATAACTCTGTGATAACATCAACTATTATCTTCCGAATATTATCTGCATTATTGCACTTTGTTTGTGCGCGCTAAGTTCTTTCAAACCGGTATTATTTTATTCTGTTTTGATAAAGCATGTCATTGATTTGTTTTGAATAATTGGGTCTTCACATTAATTCTCACAGCTGGGTACCGGCCTATTCCACTACCGAGAGGCTCTAGGAATTAGTCCACCAAGTTGGCCTAGTGCGAGTTGATATACTTCATATACCTTCAAAATCCTTGAGTCTTAGGTATGTAGTTTTCCTTACGATATTTTTGTTATTTATTATAGCGAGCGATAAGAACTTATCGACTTTAAGTGCAGGAATTGAACGTGTGACCTTCATCCCACCATTACGTTCTACTCTCCACTAAGCTTCAACTTAGTTTTGTATTATTATTAAGTTATCTTACCTCCTCGTCACGTCGGCTGCAATATCATCAAATGCCGCTTCGTAGTTCTTGAGTAGTGCTCCTTCTTGCAGCAGCATCCTTATTCCGGTCCAGATGGCTTTGGTGTCGTCACTGGAAAGACGATATAATTAGTACAAGCACTAGAGATCAGAGTTGTTTGTATTTTATGATTTTCTCTTTTTTTATTGTCTCGTATGTTATTGCTTTTTGTTAATATCTGATTGCATTGTATGCCTTTAAAATGACCTATGATTTGTTTTCGAGTTTTATAAAATTTATTCATTGTTATCAACGTATTTTCATGTTGTTTCATGATTTGCAATTCGAAGATGTCTGGCGTAGATTTTAACGGGAAGGTGTGATGTTTGTCATTGCTCTTTTAGTTATTTAAAAACTCAAAATATAATCAACCAACTCTCGGACGTCTGTCTATATTATATACTGTTTTACTGCTGAGTATGGCCCTCCTTTACTACTGAGAGTGTTTAGGCCTGAGTCCACCACGCTGGCCTAGTGCAGATTGGTAGACTTCACACACCCTTAAAATTTTTGTAAAGAACTTTTTAGCTATGCAGGCATCCTCACTACCTTTTAATTCACCGTTAAAGTAAGTGATAATTCACAAAGAATATATACATGACTTTAGAAAAGTCAGAGGTGTGTGCCATTCATTTTTGAACCTGCGGCTTTCGTTTTGGCAATGCGTTCTACTCCTAGTTAGGATATCGCCACTTTAAATAGTATCTAATTAAAATTGTAATCACGTTTAATCACGGCTACTTATATTCTTCGACCCAATTAAGGCGATAGTAATAAGCAATTCCATTAGATTTATTGCTTTGAATGATGAGACGAGCTTGCCCTTCGCCTGATGGTAAGCGATACGACCGCCCATAAACAGTTGAAACGCCATCTAACACATTGAATTACAAAGTATCGTTTGGTATTCCACTGCGCTCACTATTCTGAGATATCGGATGTTAAGTCTTATTATGTCCAGTGGTTACAGTGGCTACAATGTTCTTTAAACCAGAACACAATAGTGACTACACACTGCTGTTTAGCGGCAGAAATAGACATTGCGAGACACAGGCAGACTCTTACATATGAGACACCTACCACCAGTGATGATCTCATATAGATATAAGAATGTCTCCAAAATTACGGATGTATACAATGTGCTACAAATTGGTTAAGACAAAGGCCTTTGTAAACGCGTCGGATTTCAGGACTCATGAATGCGATTCGTGATCGTAACTAGATCTTGAGTTTATCGATAGATTAACATTTATTGCGCGTTATCGCGAATCCCACTTGAGGTGATAATTCGTTTTATTGTATATTTATCTTGTATTCGGAAGCACGCGCTTCTTAAGTGCTGTACACGTTTTTGACGCGAGGCAAACAAAGATATTTCAAATACTAGCGAAGAAATACGTCATGAGTGATTTGAGTTTAGTATGGTTATTGGATTTTAAACCTTATAATATACTAGCAATGTGTCTAATGGGGTTTTTGCCCTCTTAGGTCATGAGTTGTCTCAAAAAAATATTGATAATTTACGTTACATTGCTGTAGATCAAGATTTTGATCCTTTTGAGTCTTATATTTAACGAGTAGCATTTCAGAAGTCATCAACCATTCGTTTACTTAACATAACTCTTACCTATGGATAGGGCAGTTGCTGCCAACATTTTTTCTGTGCTGACAGAGGGGCGAGCGGTCGAAGCGCGGGGGCTCTGTAGACCGGCTCTCATACACCTACGACAAAAATACTTTTAAATTTTTGCTCCAACTGTTATTAGAGGTCGATGTAACTTTTGCTAACCTTGAAGTAACTACTCTAAGCAATTTTTAATGAGAGAATCTGGATGTATTTACCATAAGTAAAATATTTAAAATTATTTCACTATACAAATCTAAAATCGTATTTTGACTTTACCATTATAAACAGAAACCATAATTCAAAAGAAAACTCGAAAATGTAATCCAAAAGAACAATAAACAGAAACTAATTTAAAACAAACAGAAAACCCAATCCGAAAGAAAACTCAAATAAAAACAAATGTAGGAGACGACGGGTGACATACATGGCAATAGTAAACAAACAGAATGGTACATTGACATATAAAACGATAAGTAACACGTGGTCCAGTCACACCGCCGCGTGCTTACACCGTCACGTAACTTTACGAAACGAACCGAATTTAGTTTTGTATTGTGACTTTTTAGTAGCATCAACAGTTTGACATTGCCGTTTCTAGTACCATCAATAGGAGACCGGCCTATGCTTGATTTTGTACATTATTCTATATGTAATGGTTAATAATACGAAAAAGAAGCACTCTTGCGAAAACTGCATAAAAATTGGTTAAAAAATGAGCGAGTAATTCAAATTTAAAATATTGTAACGTGCAGAAGTGGGGATATCGCTTCATCTCTTTCTTTCGCACGCGTCGTAATTCCCGATGACGTCACATGTGGGTATTTCGTCTCTTTTCTGTTACTTATTAATTACCCCTTCCACCGAAATTCAAAGACTTATAACTTGTTGATTTTTTACCCGATTTTAATAATTCCTTCTGTGTTATAATTTATATTATGTAAATATTTGATAATAGTAAAGAACAAAAATGAGTCCGGAACCCTATTATTTATTTCATCTGTGGATTCGTGCATGGTCATGCCAAAGCGATTATAAACCTTAAGTTTAGACTGGCAAGGTCTTGGAGAAATATATTATGCAAAAGCTTCCAGATGCGTTTATACTAGCGACAATATGGTCATTATTGTATTGTATACCTAGTCTTGCCATAAATATTGTAATAAAGAAAAAAGAAAATTGTTAACTGCAAATAACATTTATTACTTTTACAGTGTGTCAGTTTAATACATAAATATAAAACAATTAAAAATATAAAAAGCTTATTCGAAGTGGTCTCCATTGGCTGCAATACAGTCCTTTAAACGATGAGGCCAGTTATCAATAGAAGCACGCACTCTTTCCATGGGAAAATTCTTCACCGCCAATCGTATAGATTGTTTTAGGGACTCCAAATTATCATGGCGTTTAGAGCAAGCTGTACTCTCTAAAACTGACCACAAATCATAATCCAGCGGATTAAGATCGGGACTAGACGACGGCCAGTCTTCAGCTCTGATGAAGTCCGAAACGTTCGATTCCAACCAAGACTGCGTGGACCGAGCTTTATGACCCGGCGCCGAGTCTTGCTGGAAGGACCATACTTGGTTATTGAACATGGTGATGTTAAGGGGCTTAACTACCTTCTCAAGAATGGTATCTTGATACACTTGTGCCGATGTTTTGATACCTTTTTCACAAAAATATGGCTCAGTCACTCCTTCATAGCTAACACCCCACCAAACCATCACTGAAGTCGGATAATGTCCACGTTGCACTCTGTCGACTAATTGGGAAGCTTCCTTAGAGCTTTGAGCATAAATACGGTCATTTTGTTTGTTAAAATGTTGCTCAATTGTAAAAATTTTCTCATCCGTAAACAAAATTTTTCTGTGACCTCCCTTTGCGTACCGCTTCAGTAGTTGTTTCGATTTTACCACCCTATTCTTCTTTAAATTATCAGTTAAGAAATGGCCAGTGCGTCTCTTATAGGCTGCAAGTCCTAAGTCATCTTTTAAAATACGCGACATGGTTCTAGGTGCTATCTTCATTTCCCGAGATAAAATCTTTTGCTTTCGGACAGGATTTCTTCGAATTCTTTCCCTTACTGCTTTGACCACCTTTTTCGTACGAACACTACGTGGACGGCCAGATCTTTTTCTGTCACAAACAGAGGAGGTCTCATTGTACCTATTAATAGCCCGGTACACAAACATTTTACTAATACCAAGTGTATGGAGAGTTTTAAAAATTGCATTTGGCTCCATACCTACTTTGTGTAATGCTATCACAGCGATTCGGTTCTCTTTATCACCCCACACCATTTTAATATCGCAAAATATTTTTACAAATGTATTGGCGCCAAAATGAGAAAACACAATGAACAATCGTATAAAAATGACAGATTCGAAATTCAAATGTAATATTTTTTTATAATTAAGTGTAACAGTATTTATGGCCAGACTAAGTACAATAATGACCATATTGTCGCTATATAATTTAAAAGTTGCTAGCTTTAAAATTGGCATAAGTCAACTTGTAATCATTATTTACAGGGTATAGATTGCTTTATTATAGATATAGACATATAAAGAGCTGGTCGATAAGAGGTTTCAATGCTATATAGTCTCTGAATCCTAATAAAAATTAATGGAATAACTCTAAGTGATTTATAATCGGTCTTTGTAATTCTGATTACCTACATGTGTTATATATTTTAGGCAGTTTTAGATTAAATCGTGATTAGTTGTTTCAGCTTTATATTGTATTTATGAAATATAGAATACGATACACCACGGTTTGAGAGACACCCGTATAATGTCAACAAACCGGTCGGGCAGCAAATATTTTTAAGATATCGCGAATAATTTGTATGAAGTTACGTAAGTGCGAGCGTCAATATTTTTATTCGATAATGTTCTTTTTTTCGGTCTTCTTGACATGATTTCTCTACTGGGATTATGATATCTAGCTTTTTCGGCGGTTATTGTATTTTTTATAGGCCTTATCTGCAACCTATTTTTGATATGAGTAAAAAATAGATATAAGTATAAAAGAGCGGAAGTTATGAATCTTAATCACATGCTGATAGAGTGCTGTTAGATTTTCGTAAAATTGCCTTTCATATTTTTAATAATAGTTTTTCTAAATATATATTTTATTACGTAATACCTCATTGAATTGTTAAGTATGCAACCACGCTCAACATTAAATGTCAAATGATACGTTTTGCATACTAGATATTTAGACGTCACAAATACTAATTTTGATTAGCACGCCTCGGAAGCGTGTTGACGATTTTTTCTATTCTTTATAGCGCAGGGTGTAAACAAATATGACCTTTACGTGCGTCACTTCTGATAAATTTATTTTAAACGTTACATTTTGCATTGATAACGTTCTATCGTGTTGTTCGAGAGTTAATGTCTTTTTTATCGTAATAAAAATAACAGATGATATTGTGTTTTTATTAATGAGGTTTGTATTCATATATTTAAGTGACGGGAAATATGTTCCAATAATACTTATTGTCGTCGCATAGCTATTAGGAATTTATCTAAATTAATCACATGTACAAATTTAGAAAAAATGATAGAAAATTTATTTACAATTGAGGACATCCAGGAGGACCTGATTATAACTATTTATTCAAAAAGTTAGTAAATATATATTTACATAATTATCGTTTCAATTTACATCGAAAACTATAAATATTTATGAACTTTTATTTACATTTTAGACAGGTTTGGATAAATCAATTACCGATTTGAATTTTATCACGAAATGCAAATACATTAGCTGATTGTACAAAAAATTATAACATTTTTGCTATCAACACAATAATTGACATGTAAACCTAATAATCGTCATGATCGATTTATTTTTAGTAAGATTCAACACTCTTGAGAATATTTATTTTCTAGTTTTAAAAGATGTAAAATTTGTAAGATAGCGGATTAGTTGAAAAATGAAAATTTGTTTTCAAGTATGTTTACGAATCTAATTAGAAATATTTTTCGGTAATTATGAGCCTGCTTTCTTAGAAAATATATTAAACTCAAAGCCACTCTGGGAAGCAAGTCTAAAAGTCCTAACATATTGTTTTTATAAATCATGGTGGCATCAATTATATTTTTTTGCTAGTCCAGATCCTGTTTTGTTAGAAAATATATTAAACTCAAAGCTTGTCTGGGAAGCAAAACTGAAAGTTCTAAAATATTGTTTTTGTAAATCATGGTCGCACCAATTATATAATATATTTGGTCGTCTAGAGCCTGCTTTCTTAGAAAATATATTAATCTCAAAGCCATTCTGTAGAGCCAGTCTGAAAGTTCTAAAATATTGTTTTTATAAATCATGGTGAACTGGCACTCCTATATTTTTATACGTATTCCCACAGAAGCTCCCAGGCTTAGATGCGGCCCTTATGTCCCATTAAAGAAGGGGAACAGTAATACCCCAAGTGATAAATTGGTATTTTATGTTAAATCACGAAGGGGGCCATTCCGAAAGACGCTGACGCTTCGAAATGTAACGGCTATGTGCTAGCTAATTGTGGTGTGGAATTATTTGATTTAATTGAAAATATCAGTACTTATGACCTTATTTTGAGACTGCTAGGTTTAGAGGCGGTTTACACGCATTAATAATATCAGCCCTGTATTACTGTCCCACTACGGGTCACGGGCTTCCACTTTAACAACTGAATTTTATTAATATCAGCCCTGTATTATATACTGACCCACTGCTGGGCACGGGCACTTAAACAACTGAATTTTATAATAGAGCCAAAACAAGACAACTTATAAGATAATTAGATATTTAAACTGTTTATATTATGTATTAACATTATGAATGTAATTAGCGATAAATCTATAGTATAATAAAATCGTAGTATTACATAAATCCAGTGATATGACGAGTAATTTACGCACTGATAAGTACAAAGCTATTTAAACCTACTGTCAGATATGCCGACGTAGTGTAGAACATTTGACTAAAGCCCTATATCAGTGGCAAAGGGTCCATATAAACTAATTCCTGTCGGCTTTTGTATCCTATGTTAAATCTATCATTAGGACGGTTTGCAGGCCACATTAATGCATATATTAGTACTTATATTTTGTGTCGGGTTTCTTTTCGAAAAAAATCACTTTTCGACACTATATTAACCTAGATATTGGATTATAGATCAATAAATATTAGCTATTTACATTATAATTGCTAAATAACTACACTGCACCTAATGGTAAAATAGTTTTTAATACAAACTGCATAATGATTTCTCAGTTTACGCGAATGTTAGACATTATTATCACATCATGGGAGGGAATAAACATGGCGGAAAGGGGTGCACCAGTTGCGTCTCTGTCTACCCCTCGGGGATACAAGGCGTGTGTATATGTAGATAATATCGAAGGTTTTTTTTTATTAATTCATTTACAATACAAATTACAAATGGATTTTGTAGTGTATGCAAACTCTGCGGAGTATTATGGCACTATGGGCTGAGGTTGTAAGAATGACATTGGATACGTCAGTGGAAAATAAACCATGCTAACAACTATTAGCTGTGTTTCTTTACGCTCCAAAGGACATTACAGTGGCGACGAGGATTAAAATAATTATAATAATAATTAGTAGACAATTATATCTTGTGCGCAAATAGTGTCAATAGTACTATTTAAACGATGTCGATCGGTAAAGTACGGGAGTTTGACGTGCGGTCAGGGGTATGGAGTTCTTATATAGACAGATTGAACATGTATTTTAAAGTCAACAAAGTAACGGACGATTTGAAATTACCAACTTTGATTGCTACGATGGGAGACGAGGCGTATGAACTACTTGTAAATCTCGCCAGTCCGAGTAAGCCGTCTGAATTACAATACGCCCATGTATGCGAACTGTTACGTCAGCATTTACAGCCGACGCCATCTTCGTTGGCGGAAAGATACCGATTCCGACAAAAACGTCAAGGATCGGGAGAAAACATAGCCACTTTTGTTGCGGAATTAAAGAAACTATCGCGGGATTGCAAATTTAAAGAAAAATTGAATGAAAATTTGCGCGATCAATTCATATGTGGTCTTAATAGTGACGTCATTCGGCAAAGGCTTTTGCGGAAGAGGATACAATAACATTCGCTGAGGCGGTTAAATTAGCACAATCCTTGGAGGCGGCGGAACGGGATGCAGCAATCGTGGAGTCAACCAATGGGGCAGAGGCGATGCATGCGATGAAACAAAACACGAGCAGTAAAGGTTGGGCGCGCAGAGGAGGATCATACAGTACACCAAGCATGCGGACCAGAGCTGCGGGGGAACGCGCCGGCAGCGCAGGAGCAGGTGCGTTAGCAGCAGAGCCGAGTACGTCGGTTCGTCAGTACGGAGAGCCGAGGGCGTCTGTTCGACAGTACGGAGAGCCGAGGGCGTCTGTTCGCCAGTACGGAGAGCCGAGGGCGTCTGTTCGTCAGTACGGGAAATGTACGGCATGCGGAAGGACGTCCCATTCCTTCACCGTTTGTCGATTCCGGAACTTCACTTGCAGCAAGTGCCACCGAGTTGGTCATTTGCGACGGGTGTGTCCCGCGGAAAATGCGGATTCGGCCCAAATGTCGCAGGAGTGCACCTACTTTGGAGGAGCGGAAGCTGGAGAGTTTTCGGACAACGAATATGACGTCATTCACAACAGTAGCAGAGAGGAGGATGGAAACATCGAGGAGCAATTAAATCTCTTAGCGTTAAATAATTATAAGGCAGTAAGTTTACCAATATGTATTGAAGGTACTAAAGTTAATATGGAAATTGACACAGGTACCGCCATATCATGCATAAGTAAAAAGACGTATGACAGACTTTTCACTCATTTACCCATCGAGAATGATAATACAATATTAAGATTTTATGACGGTTCTAAAATTAAGCCTTTGGGCGTTATAACACCAGATGTAAATTTTAATAATGTCAATAAGCGGCTCGAATTATTTATTATTGACGGTGGCATGACGTCGTTATTAGGTAGACAATGGTTAGCAGAATTACAGATAAGCATTCCTCTGTTTAGTTGTAATCGGATACAGGGAAATAGTAATATTCATGTTAATAAAGAAATATGTTGCATTCTCGACAGATATAAAGAAGTATTTAGTGACGGGCTGGGACGGTACACGGGCGGAAGGGCGACGTTGCGGGTGCGAGAGGGGGCGGCGCCGATATATCATCGTGCGCGGCCGCTGCCGTATGCACTGCGCGAGCGCGTCGACGCGGAGTTGGACCGTATGCTACGCGACGGCGTCATCGAGCCCATCGAATGCTCCGACTGGGCCTCTCCTCTGGTGCCTGTTTTTAAGGCTGACGGTACATTGAGGATTTGTGCTGATTACAAAGCGACCCTGAACCCGGTTTTGCTGATCGATCGTTACCCTCTACCAAGGATTGAGGACGTTTTAGTAGGTTTAAACGGGTCGCAATTCTATAGTAAAATAGATTTATCACATGCATATAATCAAGTAGAACTAGATGAGTCTCGAAAATATACCGTAATTAATACTCACCGAGGATTATTCTGCTACAATAGGCTAGTTTTCGGGTTGGCATCAAGCGTAGGAGTGTTCCAACGTATTATGACTAATTTGTTGCAAGGTATACCGAATGTACAGGTATTCTTGGACGACGTTATTATTGGTGGGAAAACACGGAGCGAGCATTTAGCTGCCCTCGAAGAAGTTTTCAAGCGCTTATGCAGCCAGGGGTTAAAATTCAGGAAGAATAAATGTGTTTTCCTTGCACAAGAGGTTACGTATTTAGGATTTGTCGTATCAAAGGATGGTATTAAGGCCGATAGTTCAAAGATCGATGCTATATTAAAGCTAAATCGACCACAAAATGTTAGTGAACTCCGATCATTTTTGGGAATGGTTAATTTCTATGCTAAATTCATTAGGAATTTTAGTTCATTGTTAACTCCATTGCATAGATTATTAAAAAAGGGTATAGTATGGCACTGGGATATTGAAAGCGAACAAGCTTTCAACGGAATAAAAGGAAATTGACCGGGGCGGAAGTATTAGCACATTATGATCCCGATAAACCCTTGATCGTAACGTGTGACGCAAGCCCGCACGGAATCGGGGGGGTTTTAGCGCAGCCAAGCGCTGGTAGTGAGCGGCCGGTCGCATACGCATCCCGTACACTGACCGCAGCTGAAAAGAATTACTCGCAGATACATCGCGAGGCTTTATCCATAATTTTTACGGTAAAAAGTTCCACCAGTACTTATACGGACGGAAGTTCATATTGCGTACAGACCATAAACCCTTGGTGTCTATTTTAGGTCCTAGTAGGGGCATACCAACGATGACCGCTAGCCGGATGCAACGTTGGGCCGTAATTCTCTCGGCATATGATTATGAGATAGAGTATATCAAAACTTCTGAAAATTGCGCGGATGGCCTATCAAGGTTACCGGAAGTGACCAAAGATTTCCAATGTTACAAGGACACTATTCCCGAACAAACTTTTTTGCATTTTGCACAAGAGGCGCTATTGTTAAATTACAAAGAGGTCAAAATACAAACGGCAAAGGACGTCATTTTAGCTAGGATATTGACTTTCATTCGCGATGGTTGGCCTGAAGCTTGCGAGATCACCGCTTTGCGACCGTATTTCAATAGGAAATCCGAATTGTACGAAGAGCTAGGATGTGTGATGTGGGGCATAGAGTAGTAATACCTGTAGGTTGCCGCGAAAAGGTATTAAAAATAATCCATGAGCCTCACATGGGGATAGTCAAGTCGAAAGCCTTGGCTCGCAGTTACGTGTGGTGGCCCGGTATTGACGAGGCGGTGGAGCAAGCTTGTGGCGCGTGTGGAACGTGCGCTGCGTTCTCGGATGCACCTCCACGCGCCACACCGCATCCCTGGCCTTGGCCGACTCGGCCGTGGACAAGAGTGCACCTGGATTATATGGGACCTATAGCAGGGAAATTATATTTGGTTGTTGTTGACGCTATGTCTAAATGGCTAGAAGTATTTAGTGTACCGAGTACGGCGGCGGGTAGCACTATTGCGAAACTACATGAATTATGGAGCAGGTTCGGTATCCCTAAACAAATAGTAACAGATAACGGGCCTCCATTTACTAGTGGTGAGTTCGCAAATTTTGTTAGGCGGAATGGTACGGAGCACATATTTACAGCTCCGTATCATCCTTCATCTAACGGGGCGGCAGAAAATGCAGTGAGAACCTTAAAGAAAGTAATAAAAAAGGCGGTTTTAGAACGTAAAAATGTGGATCGGACCTTAAATACATTCTTATTACATTATCGAAACATCGAACATTCTACCACAAAAGAAAGTCCAGCGGTATTATTAATGAATAGAAGGTTGCGAACTCCGTTAGATATTATTAAGCCAGACCGAGAAAATAATGTGCATCGAGCGCAACAACGTCAAACTAACGACGGTCGGGGTGAAAATAGAAGTTTAAAAGTTGGGGAGAGAATCTGGTACCGGCAGCATTCGATGACGGAGAAGTGGGCTCCTGGTACTGTGGCTAAGGCTACGGGTGTAAGGGACTTCAAGGTCTTAGACAAGAATAGTAAAGTAATACATAGACACATCGATCAGCTTAAGCCGAGGTGTGGGTCGCTTGTTATCCCCACGAGTTCTAGGGAGTCCAGACCTAATATAATGGGTTCAAGTCGTGAGAATGAGGCGACCCCAGTTCAAGAACGTTCACTTGTAACGGGTTCTCCAATATCGCCATCTATAGGGCGGCAGCTCGGCGTAGGCATATCATCGCCGAACATTTCGAGTGCAAATGAACATCAAACACAAGATGAAAAGTTTAGTACACCGCCCACTACGCCTGTACTATCCCAGTCACGACCATTGCGGAAATGTAGATTAGAGAAAATTGTTAGTTATAAGGAGTAGACCGTTAAGATTAAATTAAGTCGGGAGAGATGTAGTGTATGCAAACTCTGCGGAGTATTATGGCACTATGGGCTGAGGTTGTAAGAATGACATTGGATACGTCAGTGGAAAATAAACCATGCTAACAACTATTAGCTGTGTTTCTTTACGCTCCAAAGGACATTACAGATTTCATTTTACTGGTACCAGTAAACTTAAAACAGTTTGTCTTGGCACCTAATATTCGAAGCTACATCAACGATATATATTTTGTATGGAAACAAGTGTTCAAAAAAGACAAAATAAGTGGTATTTATCACCTTTCGCATTTACTATACTATTCGATGAACGTGCATTGTGCGTGGACCGAGACACGACACTAATTTAAATACATATTTGAAATCAACAGTTTTTGCTATGCTTTTTTAAACTAGGTAAATTTTTTCAAAATAAATGTAGCGCCTTTCAACCATCGATATTAAGATATCGAAATATTACTACTTGTACGATAACGTCTATATTCTAAATATACTCAAAAACTGTATCAGTATGCTTCGAAGGCGTAGTCTGTTTCATTAAGTAAACAAAAAATATTTGCGCAAACACACGGCGAACGAACTCAAACGTATTTATAAACAAAGTCAGACTATTTTAAGTATGTCGTTGTTAAACAACTGAATATTAAGTATGGATTTATTTATCTTAAAGAACGTAAACACGACAGTCAACGTGTAAATAAATATATCATCGATTATGGCATCTAATACAAGGGTTGCCAACAATTCTTCGGTGCAATATAGTATTTTCAATATCATGTATAAAAAATTATAACACAGTTCCAAAAAATTATAATTTTCTTATGGAAAGAGCAATAAGATAGATAAATATAATATATTTGTTACTGATTTATTTCTTTAAAAGTTCGGATGTACGCAGTCCCATCATTGAAATGTTACATAAAAAATTAAGTAGCAATCATCAGCCATTTAAAGGTTCAAATTTTATGAGTCCATAGAATATATTTTTAGAGCATAATCTCCAGACTTAACGCCTTATTTATAAACTTCGATAATTAGTATTTTAATTAATCACTTTTAAATTGATACTTCACGAGTTAATACTGATTAATTTAATGATTAATAGTGTTTAATTGCTGTAATCCCTAAATTAATGATTGAAAGAATATAGATTTGAATTATATATCTTAATATACATTTTTGGCCTTGGACCGATAAAGTAGCACATTAATTACGATTCAGTAAGTGAGAATAAGTAAGAGAATCGCTTAATTGGCCCATTAAGAAAACTGCTGGTCTGTTTTATTGCTTACTAGCTTTTGCTCGCGGTTTTGCCTGCGTGAATCAGATTTTTTATATTTCCCGGTATAAAAAGTAGTCTATGTCCTTCTCAGGATTCAAACTATCTTCATACAAAATTTCATAGAAATCGGTTTGGTAATTTCTGAGTTTATTGCGTGTGTTTAGTTTGCGTTTTATGTAAGTATTTTATGATTTATTAGAGTTCTATCTTTAGGCCTATTATTATATAGTATTCCGGCGATAACTTAATATATCCTGAAAATGTTGAAATAAAACTGTTTTCTAGATTTAATCGTGGCTTTTTATTTTATTTTCCATCCGCGACCATGAAGGCTGCAATGTATTCGTCGGGAGAAAATAATAATATAAAAAGCCACGATAAAAACCGCTAAATAGTTTTATTTGAATGTCTAACATTCGCGTAAACATAAGAAATCATATTCTGAAAATGATTGAAAATTCCGAGTACTATCTCTACTATTTATTGTTAGTTGCATCGTTTACTATCAACCAAGCAGCTTGCTTGACTCGCATATTAGTAAGAACGGATAAGCTTGAAATAATGTTGTACTAAAATGGCCTGATCAGGAACCGGTGCAAGCTTTCTTTTTATGAAACCAATATTTAGCAATAGAATAAGTAAATAGATAGGTTACTTTCTACAGGTTACCTACTTAACAGCAATTTTGAAGAGTTTGTTTGATTGAACGAGCAAATCTCAGGAAGTACTAAATCGATTTTGATATTATTTTTCGATAATAGAAAGGCTCATTACTCCTATGTTCTATCCTAGTTTATCCCGGGAAAATACATGCGGGTGTAGCCACAGGCAAATCTTAGATATTATAAAACAAACCCCACCGCGTCTCTGTTGAGGGGCGATAAGCTTAGAAACTACCGGACGGATTTTCATATGGTTTTTACGATAATGTTTGCAATGCACGAAGTGATGAAAGAGGAATGTTTTTTATAATTTATTAATTTATGTATGAGAGAAAAAAATAAGTGTAATATGTTCTGCTATTCGTAGCCAGAGCGGGGAGGTAGTATTATGAGTCCCAACGTTAGTAAATATGTTTGAATAAACAATAAAACTCAGAAAATCGCTGAATGGATTTAGTTAAAATGATTATTAAAAATTAAATTAATTTATTTATTTTTTAGTTTAAATTATTATTATTCGATTGGGATATAGTTGTCATTTCAATAAAAAATGACGTATAAATAAACAATATCCTAGATTTTATCAATGATCCAGAAAAAGACTCGGTACTTGGGAAAGCTTTTAGTCGAGGACGAATCCACGAACAGCGTCTAGCAATAATTTACAAGTGTACCGTTTTAGTACGTGTATAGCAAACAAGAATTATTTAAATTAGCCCGCTTTTGAGAGCATATCGCGTGCGGTTGTCTAGACCGGTACTTTCACTGTAGATGTGGTGATAACAATGTCCAGTCAGTCACAAAAGCAGTTGAACAAATTCAAAATTTCAAATCGCCTTTAAACTTTTGTGTCATTATCAATTCATTTTTATTTAAGAAAATAAACATTAATGGGATCACTTTATTTTAGATTGTACTTATAAGTAACAACTTTCGCTACGGCTCTACGCGCATAAAAAAATATTCCGGGATACAAAGGAGCCTATAGCACTTAGAAATAATGGTGTTTCATATTGGTGAAAGAATTTAAAAAATCGATAATATAGTTCCAGAGATTAGCCCTTACAAACTTACAAACTTTATAGTTTTGAAGTTTTTAATTTATTCAACTACTTATTTGTTTTTTTTTTAATTTTATTGCATTAATATAAAAATATACAGGCGGACTTAATGCCATAGGAATTGTCTCCCAGTCAAATTAGGGTGGTGCAGAGATAAATACTTATGTGACTGACTGTACGTATTTGCAATAGTACAGGAGTAATTCTAAAGTCATTTTTAGCATAATAGACATATATCGAAAGAAAGGATGTCGTGTATAGTTTTAATTTAAATTAAATATTTCGCACAATTTGTACCAAATTAATAAGTTTTTGTACCCAATTAAAAAAATGGATAAAATTTATTTTACTTGTGATGCAGCAAAACACAGTGCTTATTTATATAACCTCGAACAGGGATGGCAAACCTTTGACGTTTAACGTACCATTAATGACAACAAAAATAAACATGGCCAAAACGTGCCATCCAGGACCGGATTTATCTATCTGAGTGCCTCTTTTAATGTTGTTTTTTATGACTCAACTATGTTTTTATTCGGAATACTGGCGTGGCCGAATTATTTTGTCACATGCCGGCATGCGTGCCATTGGTTCGCCATCCCTGACCTAGAATATTTGCGACATATGTCTATTAGATATAAATGTTAGAATCAGTCCCAGGCCTAGGATGTGAAAGCGTGGTTACCGTTTGTCAAACCGTGACCTAGTTGACTTGTTAAAATTGCATTACTGTTAGCAAGATGTTCTAGGTGTGAGCTAGTAAAAATTGTTCCTTTTGCAAGTTGGCAATGGTTTTGGTTGGTTTCGTAAGCCTTATGAATAATAAAAATGTTTTATGTTCTAAAGTAAGTTAAGATTTAGGCATTTTAAAGTCTACCTTTATCACAATATTCAAAAAATATAAACGTTGAAATAAAACTGTTTACGGATTGTATCGCGGTTATTTATATTATGACGTGACGTCGGGAGAAATTAATAATATAAATTACGATAAAATTCATAAATAGTTTTAATTTAAAGTCCAACATTCGCGTGAACATAAGAAATCATTAAATATAAACGTTTTTCATCAATGGTTATTTTTTATGATTTAAAGTGGACGATTAAATAACTAATATATTTATTTAGAAAATAATAACCATAACAGGAATTAAAATGCTCATTACGCTTTAATCTTGAAAAAACTAGAATCTTTCTATCAATCAATGATATTAATCTAACAAATGCATGGAAAACGTGTCGTTGATGTCTTTATTAGAGAATATTTCTACGCGTAATTTTTTATATTTATTGAGTTCCTATTTAGGAATACTTACCTATTTAATATCTCCTATACGCATTTCGGACTGCCTCGGTGGCGTAGTTGTATTGCACGTCCGTTACAATAGCGCTCTGAGGTCCTGGGTTCGAATCCCGGGTCGGGCAGTGATATTTGGGTTTTTCTGCTCAGTATCAGCCCGGAGTCTGGAATTTGTGCCCGATATGGCGATAGGCTCGCCCTATCACATCATGGGACGGAACATACTTGGCGAAAAGTGGGTGCCCTAGTTGCGCCTCTGCATAACCCTTCGGGGATAAAATGCGTGATGTTATGTATGTATGTTATGTATACGCATTTATAAGAGATATTAAATTGCTACAACGATTTGTAGTTTTGTTTACATAACATTGGAAGATAATTTATCAAAAAAAAAAAAAATCACTTCTTACGTAGTCATTTAGATAATATAATCATTTAGATAATTTAATTATTTTGTTGGTTATGTGCAAGTTATGTGACTTGAATACTTAACTATTCCATATACTGTACAACAAATATAGAATCCATAGATCGCAGAGGTATTGCAGAAATTGCGTCGCAGTGTTTACGATTTGCAATAAACAGACGCAAGTGTACTAGGAATGTTAGGAAAAACCTATCCGACATGTATGCAAATTATTTTGTGATCATATTTTAATAGAAAAGTGGATTTGGCACACAGGTAATAAAATAACAGTGTTTATTGCTTGATATTTAAAATCGTAAATGTTAATTCAAACAGATTTGTTTGGAATTTCGATCGTAAAATAATAATTGCGTAGGTGAGCGGATATTTGATCATAACTAAATATGGTTTGAAACACCCGCAAGATGGCTGAGTAAGTCAGATTTTTTGACAAAATATCAGGGGATAGGGTTAAATTGCATCTTTTGCAGCTCTTTTTATTTGTTTATGAAAACTATAAAACAGAATTCAATTGATCACGAATATTGCATACACATTTTACTAATTATAATGTAAATTGACTTTCTTAATTATATGCCATATCTATATACTCATAATACTATTATTAAATTAGAAAAAAAAAAAATTTAATCTGTAATATTTTTGCTGCAAGTAAGAATCGAATGTTAATATTTGTACCCTAAGCTTACCTCTCTCATAATCTCAGGGTCGAAGACATAGAGCGTCGGGCGAGATCTCGATGCCTTAGTCAGCCTCACGAGGTCTCCATACTTATCGCGCAAACTCTCCAAGACTCCCAGACCGACAGCGTGGTGGAAACTGCCTATGTAACAAAAGAATTATGGTTAGGGCAAAAGGAATCGATACAATATGTTTTCTTTTGGAATTTTATAACTCTACATTAGCAGAAGATTTTTTATATTGATATATTTAAAGCTAGCATATACTTTGCTTCTATTAAAGGGCAGCCTAAGACACAAGCGTAGCTTAGTTTGGGTGCCACTGGCAAATATCGTATAATTATTGTACTCGTACTTTTCTTAAATAAATAAATAAAAAGATAATTATTTAGGTTATAAAGTTTTCCGAAGTTTTATAAAATAATTCTAGATATAAAACTGCTTCATTTTGTGTTGTAACTGTCATCGTCCGCCATTTTGGATTTCGCTATTGTGGTCACGTTCCCACACACGCTGTTTATATTTACATATCAGACATTGTACGCAAAACACGATCAGAAGCGTAATAAAAAATACGATACGAAACGAATCGCGAAAAGTTTAATTAATTAGGTCGTAAAACTTTTTGTTGACATTTTGTTGAGATCGCACTGCAATTGAATATGGGTTATGTTGAAATAACTGAAGAAGAAAAAATCATATCTTACTTATATTATAAACGAAAATTTTGTGAGAATGTTTTGATGCTTGTTAGAAGTATATGCAGAAACGGCCGAACGGATTTGGATAACATTTGGCATACGGGTAAACCATGCCCTAAATTAATACATAGACTACTTTTTATCCCGGTTATTTGGTTCCTTGAAAAACAATGGGATTTTTAATCTGATTTTTAAATAGATGGTGCTGTAAATAGCTACAGTGTTTTAGAAATTTGTGACGGGAAAGGCTTTTCACGCGGACGAAGTCGCGAGCAACACCTAGTATTTCTTAAATATTTTTTTGGGCTTTATGTACAAGAATTAAGAATTCTATTCCTACATACAACATTGACACGTACTTATTGAGCTTTAGGTAATCATGGTCTTAATTACTATCGATATAATTTAAAAGTATCACAATCGATTAATCTTGTATAATCAATGACCGATCGATTCGAATGAATTTTTTATAAGCAACCGGTCCCTTTGGCTATACCTATAGATAGTATCAATATTTACTAGACAACGCTTGCACAGACTGTGCCGTCGACCTCTTAGATAAACTGAGCCGAATTGTATTGTCTTCTATTGTTTGTAAACATAGTATTTACGTAGTTTCAAAGTTTGTCTTTAAATCTCGAAATAAGCCTTATGAAATGAATTATTTGAGTCTTGTTTAGTTTATGTGAAGTTGCAAATCGATATCTATTGTGTTTGAAATAAATTTCTTTTTTTTGTCACTATCTAGTTTTTTGGTCTCTGTAAATCTTATCTATCATACCAAACGTAATAGCTGTCTTCACCTTTGTTTCTTGGGAATGTTATATCATCCGGAACAAGCCGATCTGTTGCAAACACGTCTACAGCTTAGCTCTAACGTATTGAAGGATTTATAAAATCTATTTTCAAAATTATGATTTAAGATTCATTGTTACAAACGTCAGAATCAGACTAGGATGTCATTAATTTTAGCCTTCCTTTGACGGTTATGGTTGACGCAACGCTCAGCCTACTACAATACTATGTGCTACACGCGGAGGAAGCGAAATCCTTTGTTTGTGTAACACGTGTAATATATGAATAATGTTTTTCTAATGATTTCTTATGTTTACTAATAAATTGATAATAATCCGGAGTTTATATCGAGTATTTATTTATAACCCTTTTTGCACCATTCTGTATACACTATGTCCTACGGACCAATTATTATTTTAATTGGGTTATCAATAAGATAGAAATCAGTTTTTCCCCCTACCCATATTAAATTTGTATGATACTGCTATTTGTTTCAAAGAATGTGTTTGAGGAAAACATCTAGAAAAACATATCATATGGAATAGGAAAATCTGTTATGTATGTAGAAAAATGTAATGCAACCTCTCTTATTTTTTACCATATTTTTTTAATTAAGAATATTCCATTTTTAAAATCGATACCAACTTAATATATAACATTTTTTTTAATTCATTTAAGGTGGTAGCTCAAGGTCCATTTTCATACATTTTGTTTCGGCTTTAATCTGGGTAACTAAACAAGTATTGGCAAGTAAAGAATTTAAATTCACGTCTAGTTAGTGATTAGTTCTCGCAGTTGAAAGAAAAACGTAAAAATAATTAATAATCATGGATATTTCGTCATATTAAATTTTAAAGGCCGAAATATCCATGATTATTAATTATTTTTACGTTTTTCTTCAACTGCGAGAACTAATCACTAACTAGACGTGAATTTAAATTCTTTACTTGCCAATACTTGTTTAGTTACCCAGATTAAAGCCGAAACAAAATGTATGAAAATGGACCTTGAGGTATCGCCTTAAAGAGTACTTTAAAAATAGAATATTGTCCTTTAGCTAGTTTTATTTTTAACTTACATAGTAATTTAATTGTCTGTTCTTAAAATAATTACTGGCCAGCAAGATTTTAATACTAAGGTTTTAATATATCAATACGTAAGCTAACTCTTTGTATCTCAGAAGCACATTGCACGAAAGAGTGTGAGATATGGCATAGTAAAAATTCATATAGTTAAGTGCAGAAAAATAAAAATAATGTACATTATGTGCTACAAATATATTTAATCTAAGGTCGATTTTTGAACAATAGACGGCCATTATAATAAATAATAATGAAAAACTTTATTCAGATACATAATCTACCATGCGTCTTTGCAAGCCTAGTCTCGACATCTTGGTATGTTTGCTTCTCTTTGGCAAATGCCTCCACAGTCTTTTGCCATTTTTTCCTGTTTAGTGCTGTTCTGGTGCATATTCTCCCCGCTGCTGTCTGGACGGCCTCTAGTATTATTTAAGGCCATGCAAATTAAAACATAATCACTTACCAATTCTCGGCAGAATGTGCGCCGAGTGCCTTAACATCGGCAGCGCCATTGGTCCAGGGATCTCGCTGAACGACTTGGCAGTCGCCATCGCTGGCATGAACACCGGGGCCACCAGGTTCTGCCGCTGCGGCGATGTCGAAGTCCTGGAGGATGACGAGCCTGCGATGTGGCGACGGCATGGCCGGTTGAGGCTGGGGGTAAATGTTTGTATTTATTTATAAACTTAAGAAACAGGGGTACGATACGATAATGATTCTGTAATCTAATTAATAATAATAAAAAAAAAACAACTGATTATAATAGGACCTTTGCGAACTCACTCAAATGACACGTGAGACGACTATTATTTTTAGTCTATTTTGTCTATTCCTTTTTTATTTGTATCTGTGCTGTGAATGTGTGCAGTTATTTTTTCTTTACCTGTGTTATTCTTGCTATAGTTCCGAATAGGCATAATAGGCCAAGCCGGTATAATTCTAGCGACAATTTAAGATCTATTGACTGTTAAAAAAATGCATGACCTTATTATCAATGGCTTTTTCACAAATTCGGGCCACTAGAACATTATAATATATTTCAATCAAACACAACGCAAAAGTACCAGGAATTCAGGACAATGTGACACGTTTGAGTTAAAAAAAGATGACCTCATTGTAAAACTGCAACGAAATGCAATTGCGATTGATAGAAGAGTGGATATTAATAAATCCTACCTTGTGTGAATTGTAAATTGATAAATAAATATTTCAGTGGAGCCGATGATTTTTTTTCTATGGCATAAATGGCAGCGACCAGGGGTTGTGCAACTGAACCATTACACTTTGTATGAATTGTAAATCGATAAAAAAAATATTTGCGAGAGACCCGATGACAATTTTTCTTATGGTATGAATGGGACCGACCAGGGGTTGTGCAACTGCACCATCCAGCTACTATCGAGTAGAAGACAGGCACGATAACAATATGAATGGTTTACGACTTCTGCTAATTAGAGTGACGGTGTTTCTTTATTGAGTTTTATCATTGAATGCCTGCCTCGGTGGCATAATTATATTACGTGCGTGGTACGACTTCCATTTTGAAGTCTCGGGTTCAAATCCTGGGTCGGACAAAGTGGTTTTAGATTTTCTTCTCACTTAAGCCCGGAATCTTTGTGTCCGCTATGGCGATAGACTCTACCCCTATTATATTATGCACCTCTGCCTATACTTCGAGGATAAAGGCGTGATGTGTGTTTGTTTTTATCATTGAATGAAAACGCATGAATTAATCGATATTATCATTGAATGATATTTTTTTAAAAACCAGTTTTATTTTTCATTTAAGGCATAAATTGCAATGATTATTAAAGATGTAATTAACGATTAAAAATATCAAAGAGCAATTTGGTTTGTCATGGCCTGCCTTAGCCTATTATTTAATAACTAAGTTAATTAAACCAGATTAAAGATTTTGACAATATAATAAAATTAAACCTTAGCGAAATGGCATACAGTCCAATGTTCCATATATCAATCACATACGGCACTTGGTTGCGCACACGCAAAACAGGAATGCGGGATATAAAAATGCTAAGTCGTGTCTGCAACTGACTGCTACCACTTCCAAGGACACCACGCTGATGTTCATTTACCTTAACTAATCGCATTGAACAATATACATCGCTTGGTTTGTTGGCGAGAATAAAACATTTTCCACACTAACGCGTCAATGTATAACGAAAGTTATGCAGCGCAGTGATCGACCGGTTTTAAGAACTGCACACACCAAGTTTTTCGAAGTACTGGATACATAATAAGTTGCATCCATAAATAAAATTTGTAGCGAACCGTCATTCGTCAAACTGAGATGACGTGAAGCCATTTATACAATTTCTGAGTAATGTTTATATTTACGCGTAAAATAAATAGGTACGGACAGGTATAATTGTACAGTTCTAAGAGGATAAATAGTCGTAAGTGTACAATGTTAGCTGAGGGACACATTGTTTTTCTTCTAATAAATAAATCTCTAACAGCCGTTTCAATAAACGATCCCAATTTCAATCTTCAATCCGATTTCGAGAATGAACCAATCAAAATAACTCATTCGTGAGCAAGCAAAAGTACTATGTTCAGATTGGTCCATTCTTGACATAGATCGAAAATGGTGGTTAGTCGTTGTTTAAACTACATAAGTAATTGAATTAGATAAGTCAATTACATCATTAATATTGCTCTATTCCCTTTCATAATCTTAGAGGTTATAATTTATTTTATGCATTTTTCGACTTAAAAATCAGCTCTAATCGCAATGATACCCAAATACTTCGTCAAATTGCGTGACATTAGGCAGTAACGATCGCATAACCGAAAGAAAAACAGTTAACACGTAAACTGCATTATCAGGTATTACAAAGTTTTTTGCACACCATACCTCGAATAAAAAGTGCATTGTCTACTCTAATTACGGACGCGCAACGTTTATTTCTATTTTCGTACGTGGCCTTGGTTTTCTTTATTTACCTTACCCGCTTATGCGTCCATGATGTACAATATGCAATATGGTGTCACCAGCGAGCGAGTGTTCCTAGCAGTGACGAAGGGTGATGTTTCTCAAAAGGAAACCCAAGGCAAATACTTTTGCCTTAGTTAACATATTGCAGACAATTTAACAGAAAATAAAAAGACAAACATCCATAAACCTAAAAGGGACGCTTCGCCACTGGTCCCTGGGTCTTTAAATCTATCCTGGCTGATATGACAATAGACAAGCGAAATGCTATTAGAGGATGTCATGTTAAAAGAAAAAAAATACTGATCATAAAAATTATACTTTTAATAATTTAAACCCAACGTTCCTACTAATTAATACGATATCAAATTCGACACAAAAAGTTCTTAATTCAAAAATCTATGCCGCCAAACTGCGCATTCGATCGCAAATTTATTGTAATTTATTAAAATTTATTCCGTCTGTATTCACATCAGTACTTTTCATTACAAAGCTGTTAACTAGTAATACATTAAATTATTTTATTGGGTTTATTATATAATTACAACTTGTTATGTAATGTTTTATCCTGGCAGAATGGCTTCACTGGAATTTATAGTAAGATCAATGTATTATTATATCTACATCTACGTAATAGCCAACGAACTCCTATCATATCATGGGATGCATCTTGCCGTCTAACCGAACTATGAGAGTGATGGAACAGAGAGTGCACCTGTGTATTGTGTACACACTTGTGCACCATAATGTATCCTGCGAACCTGGTTAATCTCCGTTGAGATTGGCCGCCGTGGTCGAAATTCGGCTAGGAGAAGGTTACATCATGGGACGGAATACGCACGCCGGAAAGTAGGTGAACTAGTGGCGCCTCTGTCTACCTCTTCGGGAATAAGGGCGTGTGTATGTACTAAGTAAACTAACAACGGATAAGGGAATTATGATGGAATAATTAATAACAGGATTGTCGAGTTAGATACTCTTCGTGATCGATCACTAATGCCCGTAAAATTGCTAAAGTGACCGTGTTAAAAAAAATTGGAGTTAGAACTGAGGGATTTTTTGTTTCTTCCGTATTTTCTTCTCTTTCTTACTATGAGCAGTTATTGTTCGCGTATTAAATATATCAATTAATTAATTTGATTTCCTTTAATAGTATTTGAAAACAACTTTTGTATAATCGGTTACTGTGGTTATGACACAGTTGAATGTACACTATCAATTCAATGGTATAACATATTATGTAATATTAATTACGTCATACATCCATTTTGCGTAAGTTTTTATAGGACAAGTTTCTGGTTTACAACTCCTTTATAAATCTAAATAACGGATTCGATATTTAAATATATTCATTAGCGTTACATATTAGACCTCTTTGGATTAGAGGATTTAATTCAAATGTTTTTCTGAAATGTCTATAAAATGGTTCTATATTTGAATTTTCAATACTTGTATGTTTTGAATTTCGAATACTGTTTTCTTTTATGTTCTATTCGATACTAACTTCAGGTACTTAGAACAACAATACTGTTATATACCCGTTCGTTGCACTACCGCCCACTTTAGAGGACTCGACTGAGAAAGTTTATTTTGTCAATATTTTAAGTTTTTATCTTTGTTACCAATCGTTGCGTCCGAAAACGTAATAATTGGAATAAATGAATTTTAAGAGATCTCGTTTTCGCAAACTGGTTCTGCATTCTTCGGGTATGTAGAGCCATATAGAGAAATCTTTTAATGATTCCAAAATCGAAATTGTTTTTTCACGATTAAAATGATTTGGGAGTAAGTTGACTGGCCGAAAACTCATTTAAAAATATTCAAATTAATAGAATTCGATTTTTATTATTCTATAATAAAAAATCGAAAGAAAAGCGGTATTAAGTATAAGTTTAAACTATAATACATGCGTGAAAATAGTTGAGTTAGTTTTGCTGGATCTTCATCATAGTAGGATAGCGGTTGGAAGAGAAAGTAATTCAAGTAGTGTGATTATATCTAGTTATTATGAGCTATTAGTACAGCTTCTGTAAGTCACGGTCGACGACGCGTCGTTCGCATTTGTAACATCGATCAGAGAATCAGTCTCCGAGAACACTGTTTACAGCAAAATGACCCTAATGTACCTGATGGTAAATAGAGTGGGGTCCAATAGAATGTCGACTGACGAGAGATGATTACCCCTCGGCAGTCGACACAATTATGCCGACCTATTGGATTAAAAAGTCAGCTCGCGATGTACTTGCGTGTCATAAATTAGATGCGACGCGTTTCTTCTTGTTTATAATAATTATGTTGTAAGTAATAAATGAAGATCTATTGTTGTATAATTTTCAATGCATTGACATTTGTATAGTTAACGCATAAATTCTATCAATAAAAGTTTTGCATTATTTATTACCTTTCTTTCTTATAGATAATGTATAGAATTTCTAGTTATAGTTTTGGCGAAAAATAGAGACTAGACCATCATCATCAGCCATAGCATGTCCACTGCTGAACATAGGCCTCCATCAAAATTTTGTAGATCAACTTATTGGAAGCGGCCCGCATCCAGCAACTACATGCTCCTTTTATTTTACTTTTATTTTTTTAGATACTAGATAGTAAAAATAAATTAGGAACACGTAATCCTATGTTTGCTTCCGCCATAAGACCTAGATGCAACTAGTCCACCCACGGATCGTAATATCGGTCCGCTTCCAATAATAGGATAAGGTATAAAGCACACGTTCGAAAATTTCTTCAATAATTTCGAAAAATAAAATAATTCATTTTATGTTAATATTTATTCAAGTCACATTAATTCATTGTTGTAATGAAACAGATGAATAAATATAATTTGCAACGTATTTTTTAAACTCGACCAATATTAATTGCGCATTGGAAAATTGAAGTGCAAATATTTTCGAGCCATTTTATTTATATTAAATAGGTTATTTATATTATACAATAAAAATGTAAATTAAAAAATTCAAGAAGGGAAAATAGTAACATGAGCATTAAAATTTATGCAATTGTGATAAAAGGAATCTTTATTTACGGACAATTATTTGAATGTAGAATAATCTTATTTTTAATTATAAGTTTAATTTTACTACATAAAATAATATATTTTTAATAAATAATAATTAATAAAAAATAATTATTTGTTTTTCGGTATTTACGTTCTTTATTTACGTATCTAGCGACCAAAAATATTAATGTTAAAAATAAAGTATATTCAGTTGTGATGCGCTGACATGTTTATAAAATAAAATTCGGTTTTATAATTTACTTATGCCGTTAAGAATAGTATTATTTTTCTAATTATTTAAAATGTATAATTTACTGCGAAAAGTTTTCTCACGTACGCGTATTTTAAAATTAACGGTACATTAGTAATGCAACATTAAATATGGTATTCCTAGCTAAAAAATAGTCATTGTATAAAAAAAAATGCCAAAAATATATAATAAATACTTACAGGGATTGACGAATCAAAAAGCTGGATTTCGACATTTTCATTTCACTTTTACACCTTCACAATAAAAGTTATGAATAAGTGTCACTTACACAGCCACCATATTGTTTTATAATTCGAAAAAAAAAACAAAAATATTTTTCCCAAAAATACTGAGTCGACGAACAGTGTTGTCTTATGCACGCGTTGGTCGATAATGCATACCACTCTCGTAACGCCGGCCCGTATAGTATGTCGTTATAGTGTTGTTGCCGTGTTAAGAGTATCGATAAACTCGATATTTTATTACCTTATGACATTCACTTCGTTACATTCATGTAATTTTTGTACGATGATCGAATTCAGATATACGTTCGAAATTTGAATTCGTCTATAAACAAAAAATGAGGTTTTATATCTTAAAACAAAGACTAGTTTTTGTTATAATACACTTAATTTTATCGGAAATTGTGTTAACGATAAACAATAATAAGGTAACACGTGCCTCTGCAGTGTTCATAAGTAATTATTTAACCAGTTTTATTCTTCTTGTAATTGTTGTACAATAATTACTTTAACGTGATGATTTATATACGAGTAAGTCTTCTACAATAGGACAGTCATGATAACCTTGATAGAAATATGATTTTCTTGAAGTAATTTACCAGTATGGCTTACGTAATTACAGTTATATAAGTAACCGTCTCTTTATGTTCATTACTTAATTATTTAAAACCTTTTTTGTCAAATAAAAAATTATAAATGTGTTTTCTACATAATATTTCTAACTCATTATATCATAAGTATTTTTTTTCGATCTGCATAGAGATAGATATAAATGCGAACAATTTAATTATAGTCGTTCTACCATCCGCTCTATTCAGATTCAAAATGATACTCAATTTATTGTGACGTCATCCATAAAGACAAAAATGCTTTGTCCTTAAATTATCTACGATACAAAGCAATAATTCGTTCATAACAGCGTTATCTTTCAAGAGTGAACGTGACTTCATCCAGCTTGGCTCACACGTCATCGTGCGGTAGGCCTTTATCGACATGTAAACAAACCTGGCGTGGGCAGCACAACACTAGGCGAACTTTGCTCCCCATCTTTGTTTACTTCTGATGAATTGCCTTCAAGGACTTTATCTATGCGAATTGTAGCGAATCTGTGTCGCATACGGCTTCCTGCCTGATTAGGTAGCCTGCCAATCTACTGCTGACATTGTATGAACTCCTAGTACTTGTTAGAAGATTGATGAATTACTGTTTGTTTTTGAATCGTGACGCTAATGGTTATGTATTCCTAGTATTTGAAGTCGAAAATTCTTCAGATATGAGAGCTTTTAGAACGGATAAAAATTATAAATATTATGACGTCATTGTGTTTTTATTTATCTTTGCTATAAGATAAACTTATGTATTTTTTATGACCCTTATTACTTAACAAAGTAAGTATATTATCGAATATAAATTTGCACCAATTTCACATATATGTAGAGACGATGTGCTATTTTTTACGCAGTACCGGTTTATAACAGCTGGGCAAAGTCTGGCAACCTAGTAATTGCTTCTAACCGAGAATATTCTAGGCTGGGTTTAAGAATTTTAATGCCATATGGTGCGACCTAAGTTCTAAAGTAGACAGGCAATTATGTTGTTTATGTGCCAGTTAAAAGTAAGTTACAACATAAAGATGTTGTGTACTAAAAGATTACAAGGATTCTACAATATATTTAAGTTATGAAGATAATATTTCGACCCTAGAAGTAAAAGCAAAAATCATTGCATGGATTTAGATTAAATTTGGCAGATAAATATGTCCTTGATTAATAATATGTAGGCTACTTTTATTCCGGTAAAATGCATAGAAAGACTTTTATTCCGTGAAAGGATTTTAGCGCGGGTGAAGCCGTGAATAAAACCTAATATAAAAAATTAAATGACTATATTTATAAACTTATATGTATATATACTAACACTCCATATACGCCAATTAGTGCATCTAACCACGTACAAACAGCATATTTCTCAATAATATTATAAGCGATTAACTTCTTCGAATTTGACTCACTAGTGCGCGTGCGCTGTACCACGCTTCCAAATCTTCGGGTTCCCTCTATCCCAATTACGGTGCATCACACTTTCGACTTTATGGGAATGCAACAATGAATAGTTTAAAAGAGCAAACTTGACGGCGGCCTACGTGACGCAGCGAACGTAGCCCTATAGTGAAAGTAATGTTAAATTCGGCCTTTTCTATTTTTAGAATAGATGATTTATTGTCAATGAACGCATGTTGGAGTTAAATGGTTTTGATGTGTTTGTCATATCATTCTGTTTTTGATAATATAATTAGTAAATTAATAATGTTTTTATTTATGATTAACTAGCTTTTGCTTGCGGCTTCGCCCGCGTTAAGGTGTTTTCCAGGATTAAAGTCACGCTATATTTTTTTCTAGGATAGGAAGTAGCCGTATATAATCTTCCAAGGGTCTTAAACTATCTCCATACAAACTTTCATAACAATCCGTTCAGTAGATTTTGAGGAAATCGATAACATACAGACAGACTGAAATGGGGACTTGGTTTTATTATAATTATAGATATCAATTTTGGACTCATACAAATGTGTTTGGTTTTGTACGAGAGATGTGCCATTCATATAATGTTTTGATTAAATTACTACAAAAGATTATGGCTTATCAAAATAAATAAAATTAACCTTTAGACCTTAAAAACATTTATTATTTTTGTTAGAAATATTTTTAGTTTATAAAATTGAAAAATCTACTTGAATCTTGATACAAGACAACAATGTGAAACGCAATCGTAGTCCCTATGCCGGCCGTGGTAGATGACAGTTAATTTATTATAGCAACGGAAACACATTGTCATTCCGGTGACTAGTTTATTTACAACTTCGACCTTCGTTCAAGGAGGTTCTTTTGAAATGCACTCTATGGTGATATAATAGATCTCATTATGGTGCATCCAGAAAACACAAACTGATGGTGTTGGTTAATTGTTTTTTTACTTAGGATTATGGATTAGGGGCCCAACGAAAGGAGGCATTTAGCATAGACTACAGATTAAAGACTTGGGAGTTTCTGGCATACTCCAGATTTGTGACAACTATTGCTTACTTTTATGATAACTTTTAAATATTTACGAACCTTCTCATTAATACATACAAGTATATTGAAGTGGCAATCAAATTAAAAATCGAGTTTCATAGCCAAAGTGTAGTTTTTGGAGTGACATGCATAATACACAGTCCTAATACGATTAAACTCTTTAGATACTAAAGTCAGTCTAGAAGCAACCTACCCATTATGCTACCGATCAATGTAGCATTATGGGTAGGTATACAGTCTACGCTGTGACAGTTTTTATGCAATAAAGATTACACTAAAATAAATGATACCACAAGGATAGTTATTACTAGAGAGTAGAGAGGCGACGTCGACGTCGTTTGCACGTCCGGTACAATAGCGCTCTGAGGTCCTGGGTTCGAATCCCGGGTCGGGCAAAGTGATATTTGGGTTTTCCTGCTCAGTATCAGCCCGGAGTCTGGAATTTGTGCCCCATATGGCGATAGGCTCGCCCCCTATCACATCATGGGACGGAACATACTTGGCGAAAAGTGGGTGCCCTAGTTGCGCCTCTGCATACCCCTTCGGGGATAAAATGCGTGATGTTATGTATGTATTATTATGTAGAGAGGCGAGGCTTGCATTTTGGGAAAAAATAATTAGTACTACTACGTCTCTTTATTGTATAATTCTTTTCCAATACTTACATACGGAAGTAAGGGTATTCTAAACAAAGCTAAATATATATTCTTTGATTTCAATGTTTTCTATTTAAGGAAATCGTGCCCTAAAGCGGAACTTATTAAAATATGATAATAAATCAGAGATATGTGAGTCATTATGTATGAACGCATTTATTTCTGTCTCCTATTGCAATGTTAGTAATTACCATTTTGTTTATTTAAAAACTAGCTTTGGTTCACAGGTCCGGCTGTGAAAGTCCATACTAGGGGTAAGAAGTTGCCTACAGGACTATGGAATAATGAAGCTTCCTAGTGAGCGTTAATCATCAGATCACTTCACCATTAAAAATATAATCTTCCTTTTTTCTTATATTTGCAGCTCGACGCTTGAAAGGCATCATATCTAAGCGACAAATATATCGAAAATGTATTAAGTATATAAATATTTTGAATCGCCATATTTTTTTGCGTCATTTAATCTAAGTTTTGTAGGTCTAGGACATTAGAATATCTTTATAAAATAATAAGTTAAATTGTTATAAATTTTTAATATAAAAATCATGACTTTGAAGCACTCTACTCAAAATTTTATTGATTGTCGCTTACATATGAATACTTGTAAAGCGACGAGCTATTCTTATGGAGGTACTTCCAATTCTAAAACGACAGAATTGAAAAGAAATATGTTTGAAAGAAATATGGGTTCATTGACCTTTTGCATTGTCCTTATTAACTGTAAACGTCCTAATGATATTGTATATTAATAATAACACAGTGGCATAATTACAGCTGTTCTTAGATCCGCGTACCTGATAAAAGTCACGTTAATGTTAAATGCAACTGGCAATGCTGTCCGCCATCTTGATCGCCGTGAATGGCGGCCGCTCTGCGCGTACGCAGCGAATCTCACGTACACACTCCTACGAGGATTGGGGCACGCTGGAACAAAAGGCTAAAGCGAATCAGATCAGAGAATTGAGGGTCCTGTATTTGTCTTTATTTGTACTTTGAGGATCCGTCCATTTAAAAGTATTTACTTTACCGCGATAAAAAATAGCAGTAAAGTTAAATTAGCATATAATTTAGGAATGTATTAAATATCTACATTCCTTTGAGGTTTTTACGAAATAAAAGTTTGTATGTAATTATGGGCAATCGCATTTATCAAATCAAAATATAGGGTAGATATTATAAAATATACATTATATAACTATATATGTAACTCATACTATAATATATAGTAGTAATTATAAGATTAGGCGCAATAGTAAAAAATAAAATAGTTGGCATACAAACATAAAACTGTTCTGAGTAAAATTTATGTTAATGTAGTTTTTTATTTCTGGTTCGCATTTGATTAATAAAAATTTAGAGGTCTTTCAACTTATATTTAGACTTTTATTTTATTTATTTAGATGATGATTTTGCTAATGATTTGATTGCGAGCGAGCAGGAACGTGTGTAAAGATGGCTGGGCGAAAGATTATATGACATTAGTGTATACCAGTTCACAGTCTACATGTAAATATGAAGATAGAGTTTGAACCAAAAGTTACCATTCTCTCAATGTATTGATATTCCAAACTTTTAAACTATTATAAAGGTAATTTTAACATTGCGTTACCAAATGGAACTACATATTGGCCTTTACCTCTGCTAACTTTGTGCCAAAAATTATCCATGTAAAACGAATATTTTTGTTGCAAAAAATCCTGGTTTTAGTTTTCTGATTTTTCATTGTTTACTTTAGTGCGAACATGGTATGTATGTAAGTATATGACTGAAAGCGTGATGTTTTCGCGGCGAGGAATTTTCTAAGACTAGTATTAGGGCGTTTAATTTTAAAATGACTTTTGGTTAATATTTATTTTACATCTATAGTTAAATTAAAGTATGTTAAAGTGCTGTTTTCAAGAACACGAGTATAAGGTTTCATTTCAATTCATTATGTCCTACACAATGGTTCGCATTGTGTAGAACACGCAGTTATTTGCTGTTACGTATAGTTTAGTAAAGTTTTCATAGGCCCGAACAATCTTATACTTTTGGTATTTATTTGTACGTACACGACAAAATGACCCCACTGTACCTGATGGTAAGTGTAGTAAGGTCCAATAGAATGTCGACTGACGAGAGATGATTACACCTCGACAGTTATTATTTACTAACGCAATGTCAAACTGATCTTGTACCAGTGTATATGCCATTGAATATAGCAAAACATTACGCTTAAAATAGAATTTTATCCTTCAATATAAGTATGAGTATAAAATCGCCGGTAACAAACTAATAAAATTACCATAATTCTAAGAAATTTTAACGTCTATAGGCTAATAGTGGTGTCGGAAATATTTTGAAAACCGTCCTAAACAAACAAAAGGGAAGAGTTTTGTGTCAGAACATGAATAAGCTATATTATTTCACCCACATTAATATGGCGATCTTTATTATTTACTTTAAACTTTGTAGGAGCGGTTATGCCATACTTTGATTCACATATACTGTGTTAAACAAACATGACGCATTTATCTCCGAAAGGTTATGCAGGGGCGCAACCAGGGCACCCACTTTTCGCCAAGTGTGATCCGTCCCATGATGTGATAGGGGGCGAGCCTATTGCCATATCGGGCACGAATTTCGGGCTGACACTGAGTAGAAAAACCCGAATACGACTTTGCCCGATCCGGGATTCAAACCCTCAAGGACCTCGAAGCGCGCGGACGTACGTCGGACGGCGCACTTGTGGGTTGGTAGACTTAACACCCCTTCGAAATAATTATGGAGAACTCAGGTATTCAAGTTTCCTCACGATGTTTTCTTTCACCGTTAAAGCAAGCGATAATTCTCAAAGAATATACACTTATCTTTTTAGAAAAGTCAGAGGTGCGTGCCATTGGTATTTGAACCTGCGGACATTACGTTCTACTCCCAACTAGGTTCACGTACAACATACTTTCTTAGAGAGGTAAGGGTTTTTAGGTACGAGAGGTAAAAAACAGCCCTACTTCAGAAGTGACCTTATTAATCCTTTAAAATGTGGATTTAGGACAGTTTTGATCGGCATCTTAATTGATTGGACCCAGATATAAATCAAGTAACTCTGGAGTAACATCAGATAACCATTACAGAGACCTTTTAACAGTGATTCAATATTGATGGAAAAGAAATGGATTCAGTAAATATAAAGTGATTTTCAATTGAACTCTGCAAAGGAACTTAGGAGAGTGGATTATTTAAAATATTTTAGAGTACCTATTTATTATGATTCAATTATATAAATTTATTATTCGTATATTTGTTTATATATTTATCTAGCTTAATTTTTATTAGGCACCGACTTCAAAATTGGTAACCAGTATATAGGTAATGTTAAATTAGTTTTTGGTTTTTAGTGACAGTATACTGCTACATCGTATAGTACCCAAGACTTGTATCTGGGAAAGATTTTGCAAAAACCTGGGTCTATTGTAAAAAATAATTCTCAGTTGATTTCGCGTCACGGCTCCTACAAAGTGTGGTACACGACAAAGCTTTCATGATTGCGCCCGGTGAGCTCACAGCGTTGCTCCAACCCAATCTATTCAGCGAGATTTTAACACAATCCACTCAAGTTTTATCCATTTCAATTTGCTTTAGTGAGTATTGGCGGGGTTAGGGTTCCGTGGACTTAAGTGTTAAACCATGGCAAGAATAGGCCGGCTCGACCGGGATAGTACTTATCTACCATAAAACGGACGTGGAAGACGCTTGCTCTTGAATTTCATATGATAAGAACGATATTCAGAAGCGTAATACACTCCTACTCTTTTTTAATCGCTTTCACGGCATTCATGCTAAAGTATACAACGCCATCTGGTTAATATCATGGTAAACAACAAGGACAGCCATATTCGCTATTTACGGTTCTTTAGATTGTATGGATTATGGACGGTAGATCCTTAATATCAGATAACATGTTTAATCAGTTACTGGCTTATGATATTTATTATCAATTTTTTTAGCTTATGGGCAAACGTGAGTACGGTGCCTGATGTTATGTGATATCGTGTGTGTGTGATAAAATACCCTTAATATTAGAAGAACTATGGATGTTTTACCAGCCTTATGGGAGTGGGATTTAGCGGGGTTCTAGCCTCCGAAAAGCCCTCTAAACCGTTACATAAAGCTCATTGACCATCAATATTTCTGCGCTAGTCACCAATTCCCATCCTAGTTGATCTATCTCCTGATTTCCAATTTCAGTTTAATATATCAAAGCAATAAAAAGGTCTTCCCGTTTCCCACAAATTTATATCTGTAATAATTTTTGTCAACTTACAGGTGGGCAGGTTGGCGAAGGTCCAAGAATTGGAGAGCCACACCTGGATCTAATATGGCACCAGTTGGAACATTCGTTTGCCACAAGATGTGATCGTTTTCTTTTTTATTCTCGAAGTATTTTATTACAGTGTTGAAGAAGAGACTTTTAAATTCTAGACTTAATGGAGTTTTGTGTTTTTTGTTTTTATCAGTGTTATTTTTCATGTTTGAAATTTGTTTAACGTCATTGTATTATTTATTAACTAGCGTCCGCTCATAGCTACAATAAATGAGAATGACATATAATGGCGACAGACTTATAGCTAGAATAATTATGCCATTCCCATACATTTATTTGTAATTAGAGTTAAAGATTGTAGGATGGAGTCTTGGTTACTGTCTCAGTAGTTAAGAGATTGGTGCATTCAAACAAACAAACATCAATCTCTTTAATTAAATGTAAGCTTAGGCAAGAGATAAATTCGATTTCAAAGAACACTTAAGTAGTCTCTAAAATCAGAATAAAATTAGACAGAACCCAAATGTTTTAATGCAAGTTTAAACACAAACGCTTAAAAATTGAATTCGATATTTGAAATTACTTTATTTTGCGAACGCTAGATGGCATTGCAACGTAATAACCTTAACGATTTTATACAATCAAATTTTATTTTAATTTAATAGCTAAATCATATAAATGAGTGGCTTTGTTTTGCTAAATACTATTATAATGCGTATGTAATGTTAAATCGGGTTATTTTTGATAGATCTAACGAACAACATTATGTTTTACTACACAATGAAACAAATTCAGGTGTAATAATATTTACATGACTTCGTTAATTCGAGCTTTCTAATAAGTAATTTAATTGTATTTAAAAACGAATCTTTAGTTTCACGTAGCAGCCAATCAACAATGCAAATACCAGTGTTTGTGGTAACCAAATGAATGTATTTTTACTTGCGGAAACACGCAAATATTATTCACGAGCGTTACAATGTGTATGGAATTTTTGGAATTTGTGAAAATTATTTTGGTGCTTCAAATACTCAGCGTTTTAAAAGTAAAACTCGAAATATATAAAATTCAAATTAAAAAAAAATACTACTTGTACATCTTCACTCTTTTTTTTTTAATAAAAATATGTCTATATCTACAGTAAATAAAAAGAGATTAAAAAAAATATTATTAAATTAAAAATTATATTTTGTCCTTCAGCTCTCATCAGTGCCCAGTCAGAATGCCAGTTGTATTTTTCGTTAAAGTTTTATTCATCCCCTGTGTACGCAAGGCGTCGAATTTCGAAATAAGCTAATCTGTAATTTCTCGCACGTAAAAAAATAAAATGCACAAAGATAAAAAATAGAATACAATAAATTGTAACGCTTTGTTTTCGCGAGATATGTGAATATACATTTTTAAATTTACCTTCCCACGTGATGTATGCGCAAAACGTGTTGGCACGATACGCGGGGATTTTATCAAAATAACGACATCTATGGTGAAATAAAGATAATATTGAAGGCAACAATTGCTAGTCAGTAATCTTTTTTTAAATTTGGAATCCAAGTGTGCTTTGTCTGAGGTAATCTGATACGTAATATATTTTTTTAGAATGCACAACAATAATTAATAATATGAATAAAAAAAAACTTGCCTAATTCCTATAGATGATAGTCGGACGCGAGTTGGCTTATCCCACCACTTGACTGTTAACAGATAAGTGGCTGCCGGCAGCCCTTTGAGAGCTTTAACCGACATAAAATAAAGTCTATTTTTGTTAAACTAGTTTCGACAGCCTGAACAATTCATGGTTTATTCAGCTACACTGGTCTTTCCGATGAACGCTTCAGGCGCATCAGCCCATGTTTTTAAATTACCACGTGAAGAACTCTCTAATGCGTTGAATGGACAAATATGTCATGGATTATGTAAAAATCACAGTCAAATAATTATCTTGAACTTTACTTTGGATAATAATAAGTAATAAAAAAACAATTTTTATACCTTTAACTAACGACATACAGTGAAATAGTCTCAGTTGCTCAAACTTTTCCACTACCTTTATGTAAATCCAAGGCTTTACCACTTTTGGGTTCTAAAAGGACATTTTCACATGACGAAAGGCATAAAATAGGCTAAACCCTCATTAGTATGCATCTAGAGCGGGTAGATATGGCGACATACGTGCAAACACTTTCAAGCATTTTTATTTTGCGTGTGCAAATATAGGAACGAAATATTTGGTGTTAAAAATGAACTGTTTTTTTGACTTAGTTATTTCTATTTCAGAAAAGTTGCTACTCTTCAAGCCTTTTTGGCTTAGGGCAGCATATGACACCCGTGTTCGATCCCAGGTCGGGAAATTCATGACTGTTGCTAATATGATTTGGTCTGACCTAAATCTCTATAACATTATCCGAATTCATATCTATACATACTAAAAAAACAAATCCAGTTTTCTGTCTACATGTGTTCGATTTTCCCAAAATCTACTGAACAGATTTTTATGAAAATTGGTATGGTGATAGTTAAAGACCCTAGGCAGGTTATAGACTACTTTCTATCCCGAGTAAATATACAGCGGGACTTTTATCCCGAAACACTTCCCGCGGGCGAAGCCGCGAGGAATAGCTAGTTTAATATGTAAACTATAAAAAAAACATTTTTTTTTTTAATTAAAGTTGTTTACACATCTCATAATAGACTAACATTATTTGGCACCATGAACATGTGCAACAACCATTTAAAGGCTTAAACAACATGCACAAATAACGGTTGAAATAAATATTACAAAATTAAAATGTTTTTACAAAATTATTAGCTAAATTAAGAATAAAAAAAAAGAAAATATAAAATAAAATTAACAGAAGCAAATATTCTTTATAATATATTATAAAGAAACAAGCCGATATTATCAAGTTAAGATGATTCAGTGGATAATAAAAAAACATTTCTATCACTTGCCAGCTCATAAATAACACAAGTTAATACCGCGCAGGTTGCAAGTAAAACCAAATTGGATTTATTGCAAATCGTTTTTCATGGGTGTCTGAGAAAGTTTATTAGGAATAGTACACACAGTAGCGTAGATTATAAAAGGGCCCTATATCTAAATTTGTTGGGGGCTATTCAGCGCAGTGCGAAATTTTGAGCGCCTGCTTAGTTTAATGTATGGGCCAAGAAGGGCCCCAAAGCTCAGGGGCACCGTATCATTGATACGGCTGATAGGGAGGTAGCTACGCCCTTGTACACACTTTAGGAATAGCTCAGACGGGGCAACTTAAAAATAGTACACACAAGTCAAGTATGTATGTGAATTATTGCTTGCTTTAACTTTGAAGGAACATATATCGTTAGGAAACCTGCATACTTGAGTTCTCCACAAAAATTTCGAAGGTATTAGAGGCTGCTAACCTGTACTAGGCCAGCGTGGTGGACTAAGACCTATTCCCTCTCAGTAGTAGAGGAGGCCCGTGCTCAGCAGTGGGCAAGTATATAATATGCAACTGATATTATTATTATATGAATATGCCTATATAAAAAGGTCTTTTAGTGTATGAAAAGAACAGAAATATAATTATAATAATATTCATGCTACTATGATTAAGGTTTTAACTTGTGTTCCTAGCCTATATTCTTTGGAAGATTATGAAACATTGAACTCTGGCAAATGTAGAAAATTTTATTTTCTGTGGCTTATCGAAACGATTCTGAAGTTTTCTTTTGAAAATGTTTTGCACCCAACTTTGCGTATTTTTCAGTGTTTATAAGTAATTGTAATTTATAAACATTAACAGCCTTTTTCAATAAGCAATTCCAAACTCAATCTTCAATCCGATTCCGAGAATGAACCAATCGAGATAACCCATTTGTAAGCTTGTCAAAAATACTTTGTTCTGATTGGTCCGTTTTTGAGATAGATAAAAAAAAGCGATTGGGATCGTTCATTAAAAATGGCAGTTAGAAAACAATTGTGAAGACATGCACAGCTTCACGATAACCATGATACGTGAAAGCATGAAATCTCTGTTTGTATACTACTGAATGACAATACGAATAAGCCGCTCGTTTGGAAAGCGTCATGACTACCCATAAACAAATTCAGATTCACCCTAACTTTGAATTACAAATGCGTGGCGTTGCACTGCGATCATCACCCCAACACAGTTTTAACAAGCAGCAATCTCCCATTTGAGTAGGATCTTCTTTTGGTTTTGAGCTATCTATCCACGTTTCACCAACCAAAGGTTTTTTTCAAAAACCGATGTAAAAAAAAATGACTACGGAGCAAGCGATTTGATAATCATTAAATAAAAAATATTACTTTGAGTCTTAAATAAGTAGAATACTGTGTAAGGTATAACGTACCCGTAGCCTTCCTTGTTTCGCCGTAATCGGATAAAAACAGACTTTATTTCATTGTATTAAAGTCGCGCTCAATGAGAGTATATCAATGAGAATACAAAAAAAGTATTATGAACCTTATAAACACACGTTCTGATGACGTTGCAATGGACATTGCTTAACATTGAATTTCTTAACATTTTCGCTTATAACTTTTTTATTTATAGTTCTACGACAAAAGTTACTGGACCAAAGTTGTAGAGAGTTTAATTTGCAACAAAAAATGTTTATAATTTTTATGTCAGATAAATAGTTTAAGATATACATCGTAAAAACCATTTCAACCCCTATTTTCAAGATGGCGGCCGTGGGACAAGGGTGGCGACCCCACAAACTTGGTTTTAGCTTCACACTGACCCCCCCTACACTTCAAAAAAATAAAATTGCGTCCTCTAAAAAACGCAACCCCAAATGTAACTTTTCAATGGACTAAATGCCAGAGGCAAACCAACATGACCAGTGACAGACAAGTGTGACGTCACTGGGCATGTAGTTTTGGCGGGAAAATTTAAACTGTCGGTTTGAAACTGCATATTTTGGCATAAAATTGTAGTATTTTAAATTTTATAATAAACTCGTGTTCTATTTATTCTACATGAAATTCATTCATATGAAATCAAAAATAAAAATATTGTATCTTCCCTATTAAAAATGTTTTTGTAATGGTCTACATCAAAATCAATTAATTATGCAACAATTCTATTTAGCATTTCATACTCAATAAAATTTGCTGTTAGTATTACATCCAATTATCCCAATATTTCAACAAAGGCGAGTTATAAAGCACTTAATGGTGACAACATAAAACTTCGGAAAGTTACGGACGTTATATCAATCGTAAAATGAAATAAAATTACTTTACGACGCAGATGGCTACGGTTTTTTATCACTGGCTTTATCTCTTGATGTTTGGAGTGAAGACTGGATTGGATTGAAGACTGAATTAGATTGAAGAAACTGTTGCACTTTGACTGAATGCTGATACAAGCGAGCTGGTAAGCACAAGTTATGCCCATAAATAGTAGCATTTAGAACTTTGTATCCCGGTTTGCTGTGCTTCTGGCATTGCTTTAGTCCATGTACGGCGGATGCTGCTTAGCATCAGGCGGACCACCCGCTCGTTTGCCTACTAAGGCAATAAAAAAGACTGTAATGTAAATGAATAGTATTTAATTGCGCTCGTCGTTCTCAGATATAAGAAGTTAAAACATACTATTATAAAACTGAAGCAAAATGTTAATAGCAACACTTTTTTGAATGTTGTCGATACAAAAAAAAGCACGAATTTTTCCCAATAAAATAAAACAAAATGCTTTATTCATCACGTAAGCGAAACTTAAGATAAATAAAGGTACATGAGAATATTTAATTATTACTTAAATAAATATATTTTATATTGGACATAAAAGAAATGAAAGACTATAAAGTAAACAAAGAAGCCAGTTCGGGCTGCTAGGAAATAAGAAATAAAAAAGATGTATATATTAATCTTAAATGTTGATGGCTCATTCTCTTCCAGTGACCATCCTGAGCCGAGATTCATAACTCGTTAGTTATCTGGGCTAACAAACGTAAGTCACAAAAAAAAGATGATACGGATGCCATGCCGAAAATACACGGAAATAAACCATAGTTGTAATTCTGACAAACTCTTCAGTGATATTTGACTTTTGCAGTCCTAAACAAAATAACTTGCCATCTATTTAGTCCTGTGCTAATCAAAATAACTTTTAAGGATGAGATAACAAAAACTGCCTGTTGTCAGGGAGAGGCGACGTTAATTAGGAATCATCTCGGAGCCCATGGGTCCCGGGGGAACGCTTTGCTTACCTATTTGTCCAGGACCCTAATCTGTCACGGGTAAATTGATAATTCTCGGTAGTTGTTTGTATAATTGTTGATTTTGAGTTTTTTTATAGCAGACTAGGTGCTGCTTGCGGCTTCGCTTGCATTATTATATTATTAGGATGAAAGTCCGTTACTAGAATTGAAGTTATTTTTTTTACAAGGCCAAGTAAGCCCACTGCGCCTGATAGTAAGTGTAGTAGGGTCCAGATAGTGTGACGAGAAGTGATTACTTTTCGCTAGTTGACACAATTATGTCGGGCACTTGTATCACTATGATGGGGTTTTACACCCTGTGCACGGTGGTAGCTATCCAGGCGGATACAAAAATTCCATCACCACCTATGATGTTCTTTAATTATGTTATGCTGTAAATATTTAACTCGGCTACCTTTCCGACATGAACGATTCGTGATGTCGCGTCGGCCCGCTGCGCTCAGCCGTCGTTATTCGAAAATGGAATTATGGTTCCTATTTTAAGGCAATCAGTGAATAATTTCCTATTCAAGTATCCAAGTACTAGAATTTATTTTATTTGTAAACGTGATTGTATTCCTTAATAATATTAAATGAATGAAATTAATATAATCCAAGTGTTAGTATTTTATTTGTAAACGCGATTATAGTCCTTTTGCAATTTGTAAGTGTGACCCGTGCCTGTCTGGAGAAAACTTAATATCATATTCTATTTGTAATCAGGCTCAGCAAAGGTCTTTTTAATGTCGACCTCCAAAAATTGTAGCGTAAGCTATAATCACATAACATGTAGGTAAAAGCTTTTGAAATACAATCAAATGTTTCAAAATTTTGACATCGCGATTTAGTGAAATGCAGAAATTGTACGGCGACATCTAGTTTGGACTAGCGTATCTCGATTTACACGTGTCGTATCGTCGCCATTGTTTAAATTTGCTTGGATTCTGATTTTTCTCAGACTTTTAGAAATTTATATTCATTGTCTTGAAACTGCTTTTATTAAATAATATCAAAATCTTTTATAACAGTTGAGACCATAATATAGAAGACGAATATTTTTCTTTATTTTTATAAACAGGCTTCAAGAATAAGTCTATTTTCTATTCTCTACCAATCCCTTCCCAATAACACATTGCACACTATACCGTTGTTTTATTCCACGCGTTGCTTTATTTGCTGGTACTCGCTCGCCACCTACTGCAAGTTAAATGTACTATATTTACCTGCGCGTAAGTGCAAGCTATAGGTTCACAAATTGATATCCGAATCGGATGTGGTTTTGTTTCCTTTGTGAAATTGCATAATGTGCGATGTAAACGGTCATATCTGTTGATCGCGTTGACTTACAAGTGTATTTTTTCACAGGTGAATAGAGGACCGTAGACCATATTTGATATAAATTGCATACCTCTGCGCCTTTTAAAAAAAGGGTCTGATAGACATACAGGCGGGTAACAAAGTGATCATAATCCCTATAAGGGTTACTTTTAGTATAGAGAACTCTAAACATAAGGTCAAAAAGACGGTAGGCGTATGTCCATTAAGACAACATAATTATATAGATGACAAAAAGCGAAAGTCTACACAAAATACTTTTAATTTAATTTACCCTAAAGTTAAAGTACAGAGCTTTATAAAATGTTGTATCAATTTGCAGTTACTGGGTTTATAACTTAATGATACGCGTGAATAAGTTCTCTTTTTACACTGTAAGAATAATAATATTAGCCCTGTATTATACAGGGTCATTTTGACATTGCGTTACTAAATGAAACCACATACTTATCTACTTGGATATAATACTTTTAAAATAAAAAAGTGTAATTGTCGAGCAAAATAAATATGAATAAAAAGTAATTTTAATTTTAGGCGCCCCAATGCTACAATTACTGCTCTAAGATAATTCGTCGCAGCGGCAATATCATAGTTTCAGTCTGCAAAGGTGAAGACGAGTATGTGATTTCATTAAGTAACGCATAACGCAATGTCAAAATGAGCCTGTATACTGTCCCACTGCTGGTGACGGACTTTCTCTACTACTGAAAGGGATTAGGCCTTAGTCCACCACGCTGGCCTAGTGCAGATTGGTAGACTTCACACACCCTCGAAATTCGTATAGAGAACTTCTCAGGTGTGCAGGTTTCCTCACAATGTTATTCTTCACCGTTAAAGCAAGCGATAATTCACAAAGAATAAATACATAATTTTAGAAAAGTCTGAGATGTGTGAGTTTGTGTTTTGAACTTGCAAACATTCGTCTCGTCAGTCCGTTCCACACCCAACTAGGCTATCGCCGATTTCATTTATATACTAGAGATGTTTAATTAAGGAAGAGCGACATTTCTTTATTTCCTTGTCGTAAATAATGTAGCCAATTGTGTTAGCGGATAGAGGGAAATGTAATTTATCCGCATCTTAAAACTATTAAGTTTAATTCTTATACTGTAGGATAGAATTAAAAATGTAATACTATTTGAAAGTACTAAATAAGTTACTTGACCTCGTATACTAATAGCTGACAATCTTATAAAAAATTTCACAAAGCTATGCTTAGTTACGTCTTAGCTAATCTGTTCTTAAAGTTTTAATCAGTGCCAAATTTCATCCAAACCATTCTACTGTTTCAGAGTTTACTTCTAACAGACATCCGAACATTTTCACAAGCTTTCGCATTTATAATATTAGTTAAATAATTTATTTAAGTACTAATCAATGCATTCTTTATTATAAACACTTTCAAGTGATAAAACATAATGTAATGAAATTGTGAAGAGAGAATCGCGGACTGATTTGTGCCTACTCAGTAATCTACAATCAGGGGAAATCGTTAACGTTGCTATTTGCAATAAGAAATGATCAAATCCCTTTTCAATTATCGATGTATTTTGCCTTCTTACTAATCTATTCTTGATAAGGTATTTCAGGATTTTTTACGCGAGAGGAACCGCTAGCAGAAGCGATCTTCTTGGTGTAATTGATTTGTTTCATGCATACTTTCAAGACTATAGCGCCATTTGGCCTTGGAATTATACGTACAGCATCCACTGATTAGGACTATAACAAACATTAAATTTTTAAGTCTTATAACACTCAGTTAAAGTTTTAAATCGTCCAGCAATGGAGTCTCGAGGATTTTAGAGGAAAAATAATGATTGGATAGAACAAGAACTACTTAAAACTAAAACTACTCATACTGATCTTTTTTGGTTATGATTTTTTTTAACTGGGATTGACGTTTGGTTGAACAGATAATGTTAAAATTATAATTTAATTATTCAATGCTACAAATTATTTTTGTTGACGTTCCGATCTACGCAGAAAATGACGAGGACTTCATTTAGAATCCCATGATTGAGATCACGAAACGGTGCAAAGTTTACACGTGAGTTTCTTACCATTTCATATTATATTTCACATAGTACATTGTATGTTGTATCTGCCGTGTTATTGTTCATATGTCTTGGATGAGTCATCCTTCTGTTCAATGTTCAATGTGTAATCTTAGCTGGGAAAATCTGAGCCTTATCTATAGTGAATGTTTTTTTATTAGTTTAAATTTTAAATATAAGTTATCGGACACAAAATCCAATTCCTGGAAAATGACGTATTTTTTGAATTCATAAACTCTTCATCTTTTCTCTAATCTGGGAATCGATCCCAGACTCTAGTGGTTCGATCGAAATATTGTTTTCGTCGTCATGTCAATTTATCAACATTCTTGTTATGTTATGTACGCCGTACTTGTTGTACATATTAGTGACTATAATAATTGTTTAAAACATGTAACTACGTGTGACTGTTATTATATCTACAATGTGGCAGTGCTAATAGAGAAATAAATTCTTGGACCAAAATGTATTTCTAAAGCTGACTTCATCCCAGTCACTGTTCCGTCATTACAAAAATCTAAACAGATAAAATAACTTGACTGCTTCGATGACGTAGTGGTGTTGCGGTATAGGCATACCGTAATGAGGAGTCCTGCAGCCACTGCTACTGCTGGGAAATGATATTGTTTTTTTTTACATATATCAGCCCAGAGTTTGGAATTGGTGCCTGAAATGGCGATAGGCTCGCCCCCTATCACATCATTGGACGGAATATACACGGCGAAATGTGGGTGCACTAACTAAGCCTCCGCCCTTCGAGCGTAAAAGCTGTGAGTGTGTGTTTAAAATAGGCAACTTTAAATATTAATAATTATATTAGCCCGGTATTGTATGTATACTATCCTTGGACTGGAATTGGTTTGGGATTGAGACGGATTAGGCCTTAGTCCACCACGCTGGCCTAGTGCGGATTGGTACTCTTCACACACCCTCAAAAATTCTTTAGAGAATTTTTTAGGTATGCAAGTTTCCTCATGATGTTTTTTTTTCACCGTTAAAGCAAGCGATAATTCACAAATCGTTTTAGAAAAGTCCGATTGGAACCCCAGGATTTTGAACCTGCAAACATTCGTCTAGGCAGTCCATTCCACACCCAACTAGGCTATCGCCGCTATAAAATATTACGCCAACATAAATAATATATTGAAAAGTACTCGTCTATGAATACTGTATGTGGGAATGGTGTAGGTGGCACGTGTAGATTGAACGCTGCATCAGATCCCACGCGGACCTTTTGTCCGCCCAATTTGTCCCCGGCCATTTATGTCCGTGTACATTTGTGACGGTGTGCTTTTTGTCGGTTGATAAATTTCGTGAACCTTCCGAGGGTCCGATAAATTAATCCAAACTAGTTTGACACTGCAAATTTTGTTTAGAAGAAAACGAAATTAATTTTTGTTTTATCTTCTACCATCTTTTGCATCTAATAATGATTTTAAACTAAACTTTAACTTTAGGAATAGTTCAAAACAAGCATTGGTTAACGTAATATTTTAGTTGATTTTTTTTACGTTTACTTATTGTATACTTCTTAGTGACTATGTGTTGAGCTGGTGTTTATTTCCACCTTTTTGCTTTTATAATCATCAATCATTCAATCAGCATCTTCCTTAATAACCGCTCTGATATCTAATTTAAAAAAAAACTATATTTGACCAACTTATCCTCCACTATGTTAACATTTACAATTGATTTTAAATAGCCCTAAAGTAAACGAGTTTACCAAGCTAAAACGATGTTAGCACCTGGAATTCTTAATTTAAACGAAGTGAACCTGTTAAATTGGCACTTCGACAGGGAGAACTTATTTTACGAATGTTTTCTCGAAGCACGGCACTTATTAGCAGTCAGTTCACAACGATAGGTCAATTTCAGGCGCCGTCTCCGCAATTATCTACTCTTTCTTTCATAGATTAAGGTATATTATTGCAGATCTGTCATGTCATGTCTTGGACACATTTTTTGTTTTAATGGTAGTGTTTTACGGGTGGTAGGCCTCTTATACGTGAGAGTCCGCCTAGAACTTAGGTAGGTACCACCGCAATGTCTATTTTCGCCGCTAGGCAGCAGTGTGTAGTCACTGCTGTGTTCCGGCTTTAAAGACATTGTAGCCAGTGTAACTACTGGACATATTAAGAGTTAACATCCCATGTCTTAGGATGGCGAGTGCAGTGGAATACCAAACAATACTTTGTAATTCAAGGTGTTGGATTGTGTTTCTACTGTTTATAGGCGGTCGTATCGCTTATCATCAGGCGGACGGCAAGCTCGTCACGTCATTCAAAGCAATTTTTTACGCATAATATTTTGCGTATTGTAAATATTTTGCATCACTATATGTTCCTGAGTTGTTTGAAGTTTGTTGAAATTTTACAAAAAGAAGCGCATATGCATGCCTTTCTGCTTAACTTTCCTGCTGTCGATATGTTTCTTTGATAATAACAATATTAAGGCAATTATACAATATACACATAATTGTATAAAAATAAATTAGTAATTGGTTGTAGCTTACATTATCATACTTGATCGTAATATTTGATCAGGAAAGGAATGGTTCATTTGCTAGTTAATTAATATTAACTAGTGACATAAATATCATGCGTTAAATAAATAACTTCGATAGCATCAATCAATAATGTGAACTATAATTATAACATTACGAGTAATATTTGTTTATATCAAAGGCTATGTTGCCATGCCGTTATCTGCTTTGTGAAGCACTCGATATGCAATAGTCTACTTTTGTCATGACTACAGAGAATAGACAGACTGTCATATAAGTAATATCGGAAGGAAGATATAAAGCGATTTAGGGCCAATATATTTTTCTGACCGATTTCAGTGACGAAGGTGTTTATTTATTTGTTTAATAGGCACTATAGTAATTAAAGTACAAATAATATCTTGATTTTCCGTTTACAACCAAATAAAGTTTTTAAGAAGCTATAGCCGAATTTACTATTAATCAAGCATGCATACTTGTACAGAATTCCTTCCTTACTCGTGACGTGGCCCATTCAATTCTAAAGCATGACGTCTACCATCCAAATAGGTTCAGAGTAAAGAACAATAAGATAAGCAAGACGGGATTTTTACGGATAAACAAATTGTCCTCTCTGCTTTTTAATCTTTGGCCCAGTCCCATTAAGTATGCGCCAAAGCACAGTTGATAAGATATTTTGCACCGTAGTGATCGTTTAGACGTTTTTATTACATCCCCTGGGACTTCAACCGGAGTTTTCGCAATTATTATTCTATTGCACGTGTGATTTGCACACGGGTGTTAAGTTTATTGTTAGTACTTGGAGTTTTCATTTTTGCTGAGTCACCTTCGTAGCACAGTGACGTCGCGGTGTGCATGCTCCTTAATCTATTTTTAATTTTTATTTTTTTTTTATTTTAATTTGTCATTGTATACGTCGTGTTTGTTCTAAGCTGTGACACATAAATGTGTTTTCTTGCTTTCTTTCTTTTCTACTCTGGAATGGAATTGTGATCTTTTAGTTGTCGAATACTTACCCATTTTGCAATGTAAGTTGTCGTGACATTTTATGAGTGCTCTCACGTTAACTGTGAATGAATGAATCCTAGTTGAATATCGTCCACGGCGGCCGAACTTAACGGAGATCAGTCAAGTACACTGGAGATATTATAGTGCACAAGTCTGCGTAATACACAGGTGCACTCTCTGTTACTTCACTCTCATAGTCTGGTGAAACAGCAATCCGACATGACCGGAGAGAAATCAGGCGCAGGAACAACAGCTTTACGTGTTTTCCGAGGTACGGTGGTATCATTCCGCCAACTTCCTGACTCCGAGCTGCGACTGAGTAATGTTTATGATGTAAAATCCCAGTCACAATTATTTTGGCTCGATCCGGGATTCGAACCCAGGACCTCAGCGCGGTAGTCGTACTCGTATCGTGTACAATTATAAGTATGCCACCAAGGCAGTCAACAGTAGTATAGTAATGTACCGGCAAGTATGATTTAATTTTATTTCCTAATATATTTTTTTTCATTGCTTTGTATGATGAGACGAGCTCGCCGTTCGCCTGATGGTTAGCGATACGACCGCCCATAAACAATAGAAACACCTTGAATTGCTTGTATTGTTTAGTATTCCACTGCGCTCGCCATCCTGAGACATGAGATGTTAAGTCTTATTATGTCCAGTAGTTACACTGGCTACAATGTCCTTCAAACCGGAACTCTAGTGACTACACACTGCTGCTTGGTGGCAGAAATAGACATTGCGGTGGTGCCTACCCAGGAGGACTCTCACATATGAGAGACCTACCACCAGTAAAATTCCTATACAATAAGTTATTAATAATAACAATATATCACGTAACAGTAGTTCTCAATTAACGTTATGCAGATTCGCGCAATGTTCTGACACCGAACATAACTCAACTAGCTTATGAGCTATGTCAGTCACACACAACTATATATGCATACATACACATTATGGGGAATTAGTTACATCTACGTTACATAATTTGTGTGTTGCAGTGATATTCAAAATAGACATTTTTGTAAAATGTCTGATTTGAACGTGACAAAACGTCAGTGTTGTTTTTTTGTCGTCAAGCAGTAGTTATGGATATTATAACTTTTTATAATACTAATTCATTTGGTTGTATAGAGGAAAATAACAAATGTATCATGGAAAAATCACCATTCTACAAATCAAATGATAGAAAAGTGCAGAAATATTTTAAAAAGCACAGAACTTACGCAAACGCTCAGAAAAAAATGACAAAACTTAAAAGAATCTGCACTGGAAAAGTTACCGAGTTATCGCCGGTTAAAACTTTAAATGGCACTTTCTTTTAAATTGAACTCTGTATTTATATTGATTACAAATCGATTTAAAGCTGCAGTCGATTTCGAGACTAGAATTAGTAATGAAGGGCTTTTTAATATCGCACATTATTCAGTCTAGAACGAGTGAAAAAAAGACGTCCCTATTTGACAGTCACAAGCTCATCGTGACATGTTGGTAGTCTTATGGACAATGGTGGTTTTATATACTTGCAATATATTTATTTATAATTAAGAACAGAGTTTGTTTTTAAGCCGATTTATAAAAGATCCCAATCTCTTTTTCGAACCATCACAAAAATTTACAAATAAGAGCAGTTATAGAGATTTTTTGACATGCTTAAAAATTACTTCGTTTGAAAATTATCTTAAATGACTACGCTAGACTTACAGATTATAATAATATATATTATTACAGATTAAGTACCGTATATTCCAAATATACAGGGCACTGACGAAAGGTGAAATTTTCCGAACAATTTTCCTCACGCAACATATACGTACTAATATGCATGAATGTGGTCTGCAAATTGTTCTAATGATAAATAGATTCAACATAAATTCAACAAAAAGGAAAGCCGACGGGAATCGGTTTCTATGGACCCTTAGCCACTGCTACACGGAGATTTTCTCTTCCGGCCGTTTTACAAACTTCCTATTCTTAAACATAGACTGCCACACTGTAAATGATTATTAAATAGTACATACATGAGTTGTGCACGATTACGTAACTAAGCACTATAGTACAGATATAAGGGTTATTTTAGAAACATGCGGCTTGAATACTAATTATCTTCGTTGAGGCGTAAGGACCTCGGGTCATGATGTTACATTTAGGTGTTGTAGTTGTATGAGAATTAAGGTAACTAGCTTTGTGTTAAAATCCACTGCCTCGATAGCGTGGTTGTAATGCGGTCGCCGTACGAGTAATACTATTGCGAGGTGCTGGGTTCGAATCCCTAGTTGGGCCTAAACTGTGACTGGGCTTTTCCATTTTAATGTTGCTCAGTTGCAGCTCGGAGACAGGAAATTGGCGATATGTTCTCTGTTCTCTCGCCGGTCATGTCGGATTGCCGTCTCACCGGACTTAAGGAGTGAAGAGACAGAGAGTGCGCCTGAGTATTGCGCATACACTTGTGCACTATAATATCTCTTGTGTACCTAGCTGATCTCTGTTGAGATTGGCTACCATGGCTGAAATTTGACTAGAAAAAAATCATTTAAATCCACTACTTTTAGTTATATTTACATACATTACAAATTCTAAAGCTTTTGAAGATGTTTAAAAGGAAAAAAGTAAAGTTGAAATTGTTACCGAATCTACTCTTTAGATAATATTAATTGCGCATAAAATTTTTCATAATCAGAATTTACGATGCATTTATGGCCCAGACGAAACTGCAAACTCCGAGCACAATAACGCTGACGAGTAAAAGGCGTGGTGGAAAAAATTTGCAAAGTGAAGTGTGCGACGGCAGCGGTTACATACAGCCATTAATCAAGGGCGGGAGGCGTGAAAACGTAGAGCAAGCCCACGCGAACAGCGATCTAGATAACCATGATTGTTGAGAAGAGAAAATTATGTTTACATACATCTCATCTTATCGCCTTATTCATAGACGTTATTTATCTAAGGACGGAGCATTGCTGTGATAACAAATCTGTTTATCAGTGCTGAAGGCATGACAGCCTTCGCAGTGCGTAGATATATGGCCGTTGTGATTGGCTAATATTGAGATACAAGTTGAAATTGGCTGTCAGATAAACAAAGCTGAGAAACAGACTTGTTATCACAGCAATGCTCCGTCCTTAGATTAATATCTATGAATAAAGGGGTGATAGTGTAGCATCACGCTGGTGGTAGGATATATTTTATATCCGCCCGGATAGCGACCACCGTACACAAGGTTTTATAACCCGCCATAGTGGCCCACGTAAGTGTGTCACGCTCCGGGATCAACCTGTGTATATCCAGTTTCAACGGGCCGGCATAATTGTGTCGACTGCCGAGGGCATTACTGGATATTATGAACCTTAACACCATGTCAAAGGATGACGAGCGTTATGTTTTTATTTACGGAGGAGCTGCAGGTAAAGGCTAGTGATATACAGTTATACATTAGCTTGTATACCACATTGTCGAATTGTTACAATCCTTTACAAGACCAGTTGTGAATAGATCAGAAACGTGCCGTTCTTAGGTTTAATAGATCAATTGTTTCAATTGGATGCAACCATGATCTATTGGCCTCGATGTGGAGCGTTATGCAACTTTATTGTTCGAGAAATGTTCTTTTTATCTTCTTATAATGTAGTTTATGTTGGTGGTATTTGGAGTTTCAGTACCGGGTAATGAATTGTGATTTTTTTTTGTTTGTAAATTGAGTATTTTTTATATTCTTTATGCACTTAATGTGGCTTATTTTGGTTGTTATGGTGTCAGTTCAGTATCATATCGAATAATTTGTGTAATTTTTTCTATTATTTTAATTCAATTAAATTGTTCCCAATACGGTGATATAAATGTCTTTGACTGAACAAATGTATTATTTTCCTAAAGAAAAATTGATGGAATTACCAAGAAAAGAAATAGAAATTTTGTTTCAAATAAAACTAATTTTACGGATTTTATCTAGGTTTTATAGTATTATTATTTTTTCCCGACGTTTCGAAGACTTTTCAGCCTTCATGGTTGCCAGGATTATATAATAAAAAACCGCAATAAATTCCGAAAATTAGTTTATTTCAATGTTTAAAATTCGCGTACGCGTATTGCTTAGGTAAAATAAATTACAGAAACCATGCTTTTCATACCTATAAATACATGATGTACATACCTACAATGTAAAATGAACCTTAATCTGTCGAGAAAATTAACACTGAATTTTAGCATACTTCGTGGCCATGAAAAGAGGATGTACACATTAGATCGCAGACACTGCATCTGACAGTGACGAAAAAAAGGCGGCAAACTTGCTTCGAGATATAAAAGTGATTTATCTTTCGTTTGTTTCGTCATTATTGCTAAATAATTTAGACGAATATTCCTTGCAGCATTTGCACGAACTTTATGAGTTATGCGTTTCATATATTTGTTTTCTTGTTAAAATGTTGGTGAAAAATGTAATTTGATATAAACAGATTGTTTTTTGTTTTCTAAGTTCATAATACGTGTTATAATAAATTCGTCGAAAACGATGTATGGGAACGTATATAACTACATACTGTATATAAAAATAATAATATAAGCCTTCGGACTTTCTATTCTAGAATTTGCTTGCTTGTCTTTTACAAGTTCGTTTGCCAATTGACAAAGACCTACAATCTGTTCCATTTTCTTCTCTCCCTCGCTTCTCTACCCCGAATTGTTCGTGCCATTTACCCAATATCATCATCCTACCTTTTCTGTGTACCTCTGTTTCTGTAGTTATCCCTTGGGTACCACTGGGTACTACACTGCCGTGCTAAGCGCAGAAGCGGTATGTCAGGTAAACCTTATTTCGAGATAATCGAAGTTTTGTAAATATAGTTTTGTATGTAAAACTGTGATAGAGAATCTCTTTTATGGTTCTAAAACAAGTTCTAAACAAGATACTGTTATTTAAGTAAGTTCATTGGATGGGTATTTCTTTAAGCTATCTGAGGACATAAAAATCAACATTTTGTTTTTTTTTTTAAATACTGCTTTTGTGCTTAGCACGGCAGTATGCTCCATTTGTCCAGACCTCTCATGTGACCTGACCTTATTTTTAACCTTTGTATCTTTACAGCTATGAAACATGGTCTTAATCCTGGCCTACTTTTTATTCCAACCCTTTTGTTTATTCCTAACTTCTCTCCATTAGTTACTATATTATGTATGCAGTTCACCTAGCAAAGTAAATATTGTATACGCTTATCTATTTAGCCATGACAGGTCGTCGACCCGTGTTTATCGCAAAACACTCATTCTACAAGTACATCGTGGAACTTATCCTCGTAATTACGTATAAGTGGCTAAGTGATTGTAACTGCGGCCTTATTACTATGATATAACTTTGTTCCTGGCTTTGTTTGAGAGAGAACTATCACGTATACAGGGTCATTTTTACGTTGCGTTCCTAAATTGTACTATAAATTCGTCTTTACGTTTGCTAACCTTGTGCTAAAAATCCACGAATAACAAATATTTTCGATGAAAATTTGGGTTTTAGTTTTCTGATATTTTTACCATTTTTAAACATAAGATATGGTGTGTGTAAGTGTTTTTCTGACAAAGTATGATAGCCGCTTCGAGAAATTCTCTACGTGTAGTAATAGTGGGGTATGTAAAATAAAACTTACCTTTTACTGATAATTTTTCGAACACACTTTTATTTTTGACCTACGTTTCGAGTAACTTATTGTAGTGTTGTTTCCATAGATAGTTTTATTTTTTAATGCTATATCAAAATTATACTGTATAAATACGTAAGGTTTGTTTAAAATATAGATATACATACTATAAACTACGATGGTACGTATAAATGTATATACAAATAGCAATAATTATAGTCGTGCAGGCCATTCGCCATATTTAGTTGGAACTTTAAAGGGAAGAAATAATCCAATATATCTTCGGAAATAAACAACATACAAATAGTATATTTTTAATTGCAAACCGTCCTGTATATATTCTAGTTTCAAACTGCTCACATTTTGTTAACTAGGTTACTGTGGTAAGGTTTATTTTGCTGAGCGAAAGTAGCAGAATAAGCATTTTGTCGAATAGACGCCCTCACAACTTATACAACATTACCTTTGGACAGAAGGCTCATTTTAATAAATACCCAGTTTGTCTCGGTGGTGTAGTTGTATATATGAGCACGTTCAATTGACCCCACTGCACCTGATGATAAGTGGTGTGGGTTCCAATATAATATCGACTAAGAAGAGATGATTCTCTCTCGGCAATTGACATAATTATGCCGGCCTGTTGGAACCGGATATACACAGGCTGATTCCGAAACGCGACACACTTATATGGGCCACTGTGGTGGGTTTTAACACCTTGTGGACGGTGGTCGCTATCCGGTCGGATATAAAATATATCCGCCCGATACGACTGCAGTACTAAGAACACGTGTTCTATCCCCGGGTCGGGCAAAGTGATATGGGTTTTTCTACTCAGAATTAGCCTGGAGTCTGGCTTTGGACTTTGGCGATATGGCGATAGTTTCACCCCCTACCACATGATAGGACGGAATATCGGCATGAAGTGGAAGCACCAGTTGCGCCTCTGCCTACTTCAGGGATAAAAGGCGTTATTGTGTGAAGGAGATATTTAAATATTCTTTTACCTGCCTGCCTTATCTCATTCTAATGTCTGGTTACGTAACAAACTTTTCTAAACATACTATAGAAGGAGAAGATATAATATTTCAATGTATCCACAATTTCAGGGAACTTGTAAGCCTTCTGTACACACTGTCTTGTGTAACCACGTCTCGTTGAACTCGATTTAACAGACGGTTAGTATAATAGGCCAATAAACCGACTCCTCGTCGTTCCAGAACTTTTTAACCGCCAACCAAATGCTTAGTTAAAACGGTGGGAATGTTACCTTTAACTACTTGGAGAAAACTGTTGGGCTAACTCGTTCCTGCGTTTAATTTTGTACCCTCTCCAATGATTAAATTCTGCTGTTAGTATTGAAGTGAAAATATTAGTAACATTTTGTACCTATTATTCTTTACACAAGTGCATGATAGATGTTTGAGAATGTGAGAACCTCAACATAATATAGCTACGTTATCGAAGCAACTAACAACTTATTTACGTTTTATTACGGATTTGGATCCATCGTGACCTCTAAAAGAAAGTTCTTGTGATAAATGACAAATATCCTATATCAATTATTTATTTTTATTTGTTATACTTTATTGTATACCATGGATAAAAATAATGTAACAAGAAAAAAGAAAAAAGTGCAAATGGCGGTCTTATCGCACAAGGCAATCTCTTACAGACAGCCATGGGATGAATATAAGAGAAAACGGAATAATAAGGGGCAGCATAAGGTGTACGAAGGAAATAAATCTATAAATAATCTACCACTTAATCTCATAAAAAGTACATTTATATCCGCTCGGATAGCGACCACCGTACACAAGGTGTTAAAACCCGCTATAGTGGCTCACGTGTGTTGCGTTTCCGGATCAGCCTGTGTATATCCGGTTCCATGGCATATGGTTTTGAACCATAAAATCATGGTTATTGTTCCATATTTGGATTTGTGCACCTAAATCATTTTAGGCTTCTATGAAAGAATTACCACTAATGGTTACATTGCACTTATTTAGTAGGTTTTGCTGGATCAGTATAAATGAAGTTTTAAGTTCTGTAATCAGGTTTTTCCTTCTTAAAAACTAACTCAGTCACGGCTGGAAGTCAGGAACTTAGCGATGTGATACCTCCATGCCTCGGAAAGCATGTAAAGCTGTTGGTCCCGCGCCTGATCTCTCTTCGGTCATGTCGGATTGCCGTCTCACCGAACTATGAGAGTAAAGGAACTGAGAGTGCACCTGTGTGTTACGCACAGACTTGTGCAATATCATATATCCTGCGTAGCTGATTTTCATTGAGATTGGCCGCCGAGGCCGAAATTCGGTTAGTTAATAAATTATGTTAAATTTAGATATTTTACAAATCGAAACTTTGATGTTACATCCCGAACGGGTTCCTAACGAAGTTAATTGCTTATGATAAAGCTTTGTTTTAATGGCAGCGCATTTATATTAGTAATTGCTGCGTCACCAAGAACTCTACGCGGACAGAATTAAAAGCAAGATAGTTGACATTTTTCAACTTTTTGGAACTACCCTCGGAGAACGCAGCCGTGAACCCTCATCATGGCGATATCTGACTGATCTCAATGGATATCGTGCGAGGAAACTAAAACAGGGCCTCAGCATGTGTGGGTGACACTGTAATTGGATATAGATTTTTTTTTGTATTGTATGTTATTCTTTCAAGTAATGCTATTATTTGAATTTAGAACTCTTATGTATATTGTAATTTGGTGCATTTATCTGTAAGTTTTTTGAACTTAGAACGTTCATGGGAAAAAACATAATATGGGGTGTTTCAGAAGATTCTAGTAAATTTTATTTGTCAGTTATTGTATTAAACAGTTAATGTATTGCTAATGTAATATATATATAACTAATGTACTTCTTTATATTTATATACACATATACAACAATAAGTTCAGGATTACCATTTCATTTATATTTTATTTAATTCCTATTTGTTTAGGAGCATAGATTAGTGTGTAACGTCAGTGGATTATTTTATGTGACGAGCAGCAGGTACTAAGAAATTCTGTAACCTGCCTAAGTTTCCTTTACAGGAAGTATAAATTTATGCATAAATAATGAAATTTGTCTGTTGGTAAACGCCTAGCAAAATATTAACACCAAGATGTTGAATTACGGTTTGCTGCTATCGATGGGAGTGCAATCGTGTCTGATGTTTCGTAAATGTTTATTTCTAATTCTGTGCCCTATATAGCAATAGGTTCGCACATTATAAAATCATGGCATGGGACACTCTTAGCAAAAAGTGAAGGCCCTGTTTGCTTTTCTGTCTATCTCTTCGGGGATAAAGGTGTGATGTGTGTTAGTTACTATTTTAGATCTGATACCCATAACTTATCAAGCCTTTGTTAATGTACTTTAGACAATTTAGCCTTCGCTTGTATCATTAGACAATCGACGTAGCTCTTTTGTCATTTCATTGAAAGGAAAAATCCAATATAAATAAAAAAAAAATATAAAATATTTTAATACTAACAAAAATCAAAATTGTTGTTTTGCAGCATCTCAACGATATTACGATTCAATTTGTCATTATAATATTAATTACAAATTTAATTTTACACAAGATTATTTGGAAGATAGAGTCTTTAATTTTATGAAGGACCGTTAATCGAAATCTTCGTATACTTTAGATAATTAATTGAAACTTGAATAATTTATGAATACAAATATTATCGGGCCGCTTTAAATTGCCTGTAAGAAAATTTTCTAATAGCTAATAAAATGGTCCTTAGTAAAAATGTATAGGTATATAGTATTAAAATTATATTTGATATTGTTTAACACGTTCACTGCGCTGTGAGGTCTTATTGACCCATGTTTAACTTACATCCCGTGCGGCGAATTAAATAGCTCTTGTTCACCTGGTGCGGAAGGCATAACTTTAAGAATTCTTATTGAAAGAAAAAGACAAATGGACTAAGCTATTTCTAACTTCAATAGGAACACTTTAGAATATTAAATACAATCATGGTTCAATATGACCTCTCCCGCACCTAACGATAAATATTTCTCTCCAGTGCGGCGTGTGGTCAGTATGACCCCCACCCTCTGCACCCCACACCCGCACTGGATGGTGCGCCCGCGCCATTAGTGATGCGCTGTGCAATGTAATTGTAGGGGAGGCCGTCACGTCGCTCTCTAAACTAAGTGAAAAAAAATACGTAAAAATATTGAAGCATTAGCTATGCTATGCTACGCTACTCTACATTATGAGTTTGAGTTTGACTATAATAATATTCACTACTGACCTTGGTTTTGCAGCTGAAACTAAAACCGTTTTATAGCATGTGCATGTGGGGCTATGTACTATGCATGTTCTGTTATTTACAGCTGTCAATAAAAACGAGGTACGAACAATCACATCCATGAGAAAGACGACAAGAGAAGAAGATGTACTGGTTGTTACAATAATCTAAGATTAACGCTTTCTAGTATTGAAGCCGGTAAAAAGGTGAAGAAAGTTCCTACTATTTGCAGACAATACAACATACGTTTATGTTTACCGTGTTTTAATATAGAGCATAAAAATAATACCTTTTTATAAAATACAGTTATTAATTGTAAATTAGTATTTTATTTCAATACCTACCGCAGAAGTATTTTAGTGTTTCCCATCACTAGTATTTCGATAGCTTCAGTGCGTTGTGGGGTCAATATGACACCACAAATTGTACCCTCTGTTTAGGACAAACTAAAGATGCGAGCTAAAGGCGCTGCTAGTTGTAAGTTGCCAGGATGTCGAACTAGCATTCCTGAATGCAAAAAACTCGGTACTGTGCACCTAACAGTAATAAAAAATTATTTATATCCAGAAGTTTAGGAGAGGTTAATTTGACCTCACGACGCACTGAAAATAAGTCCTGTTTGGGTCAGAACTGCCCCATAACGCACCAGTTTAAAGTTTACATAAAATGTGTTCGCAGTGAACGTGTTAAATCGATATCATGTTTAAACCTAATGATTTCTTATGTTTACGCGAATGTTGGACATGAAGACTCAAGAGTCAAGACAGACTTAAAGCTGGTTGGATGCTTGTGCAAGCCTGGGATCCTATCCAACATTTCATTTAATCGGAACCCAAAAGACCGGCTGCCAGACTTCAAGACACTGTGAGCTCATTCGGCGTAGATCGGACAAAAAATTTAAAATTTAGTTAGACATGGTAATTTTGATTTTTCGGATGACCTACGTCTTAGTCCGCTCCGTGACCATGAAGGCTGCAGTCTTCGAAATGTCGGAAGAAAATTATAATATATAAACCGCAATAAAATCCGCAAAATAGTTTTATATCAACACTAAGAGCCTGTTTCCCTTGTTACTAAATGCTCCTCATTCAATGATAGAATTGCTTTATAAATACTGCCTGTAGTGCAATTAAGCTTAAATATAAGATGGTGAGTTAACGACAAAGTTGTTGATAGTGCGTGATAAAAGAACATATCATTAATAGGGAAACGTCTTGAGGAAATGTCAACGTATTTGAGTGTGAACACATGTGGCGATCTCACGCTATTTCGACCATTTTGGGGCGTTGAACTTAGAACTTTGTTGTCTTTAATTTCTTGTATATTTTATACGAGTCAATCAAATAAATAATATAATATTAGCCCTGTATTGTATACTGTCCCGCTGTTGGGCACGGGCCTCCTCTACTACTGAGAGGGATTGGGCCTTAGTCCACCACGCTGGCCTAGTGCGGATTGGTAGACTTCACACACCCTTGAAATCCTTGTACGAGTAAATTTAGAGATGAGTAATTTACTCCTATGATAAGAGCCTTGACTGTTCTTCATCAGAGCACGGAACAATTGAATATTCAAGTGTAATATTAATATTAGTTTTGTTAGTTGTCTTTATTTGGATATGATTATATCACCTTCATTTGTGTTATGTCTAAGTTTGTGCTGGTTCATAATTCTCAGACCCCGTATGGCAACCACCGTACACAGGATGTTTAAACTCACTTATATGTGTCGCGTTCCGGGATCAACCTGGGTATATCCGGTTTCAACTGGCCGGCATAATTTTGTTAACTGTCGAGGGGTAATCTTTCTCATCAGTCGACATTCTATTTAACCTCACTCCATTTAACATCAGGTGCACCGGAGTTACTTTCCCGCACACGTATAAAAAAAAGAAAAAAACATTCTCATGTTTCTCTCAAGCTCTTGTTTTAAAGTTAAAATGTTATTTTAAAGTCAACGTGTGAGGGTTGTTTAGGTAACACGTGAAGTTGCCGGAACTAATGTCTTCTCTTGGGACCAACAACTCGGAACGACTGTAATCTAGTGCTAGACATTATACGCTGCTTAGATTATCTTGTACTGACTAAATTTCAGCTTAGCCTGGTTTAGATGTGTATACTGTCCCACTGCTGGGCACGGGCTCCACCTACTATAGAGAAGGAGTAGACTTGACTCCACCTAGTGCGGATTGGCAGACACCATATACACCCTCGAAAGTCTTGGAGAATTTCTTAGGAATGCAGGTTTCCTTATGATGTTGTTCCTTCACCGTCAAAGCAAGGGATCATTCACAAAGTATACACTCATAATTTTAGAAAAGTCAGAGGTGCGTGACCTTGTGTTTTGAATCTGCGGATATCTACCTCTTTAATGCAATAAAAACTTGCAATTATGCACAAAAAAAAAAAAAATCATTTATTTATCTAATACTATAGTCCTTCTGCATAATTATGTTAATTTCTCCGCATCACCATATTCGTAACACTAGTTCAAACATAAAATAGTTTTTATTGCGTTCATAAAGCGAAGGAATTTTCAACGGATCCTTACGCTCCGTGATTTGCATGTAAAATAGTTGGAGGAATACAACGGGTTGGATTTCAGGACCTTGAGGAAAATGCAAGTATCCCGGATAATTCTGACTTACTTTAGTTGCGGTTTTGATGATTTCTTTTTTTTCTTTCATTTCATATAGGGTAATTTAGACGTTGAGTTAATAAATGAAAATTCATACTCGTATTTACCTGTGTCAACATTGTGCAAAAAATAATCCATTATTACGAACTACTTAGGTATGCAGGATTCCTCACGATGTTTTTCTCAACCGTTAAAATAAGCGATAATTCACAAAGAATACACATAGGTATAATTTTTATAAAAGTCAGAGGTATGCGCACAATCGTCTCCGCAGTCCATTCCACATCTAACTAGGCTATCGTCGTAAAAGTCAAGCTCCTAATTAAATCGTAAAGAAAAGAGTACAATATGCATTAACAGTCTTATAAATTTATTGAAGGAGATCTACTTCAACATTAAAAAATAACCCCATAAGTTAGGTTATCCGCAGATAACTTTATATCTGTAATTACAACCTATATCATTCCATCAAAGGTAAATGACGCCATCATTGCGTGTTTGAACTACCCGCCTTTGACTCGTAAATAATATATGCGAAGAAAAGTACTAGAACGTGTATTTACGGCAGACTTCGACAATTACACAAGTATGTAGCCAAGTATGTATGGGCCTAAAAATATGGAAATATTGAACATTCCAGTTCAAAGATTCGGTAGGGACATGGTGAGTGGAGAAGCGTTTGCTTGATAAAGAATGTACTTGGCATTAAAAGCCTGGTAATTAAATACTATTTTTGATAAGTTTATCGAAAATGTATGTCTAAAAATAATTTAAAAAAAAAACACGCAATAATAAATAAGTTATAATGCTTTGTCAACTAATAGTAATAGCAAACTATGACGTCACCAAGTCTCACCTGCCGTAATGCTAGGTGCGTGGGAAAGAGATAGCGCGGTAACGCCAACATGTCCTCACTTTTGCTCGCAACATTTCAAATATTAATAACTGCTTTATTTTTCAACTAATTTTGATGCTGATATCACATAAGAATTTCTTTATTTTCTGAATCATATAAAATTATGTATAAAATAAAACATGGGAAACTATTATACGAATAGTATTAAATCATATTTCCTTCTTTATATCTCCATCCATACTTCTATTGTTACATTATGAATGCGAAAATAACTCTGTCAGTCTGATAGGATTTCACAGCTGAACTACTGAACGGATTTCGGTGAATCAGTTATAAAAATAGTTAGAGACCTTGGGAAGGACATAGGCTACTCTTTTCCCTGAACAGTATGTCATGGAACTTTTATACCGAAATCCCTTATCACGCAGTCAGACCCGTGTACAGATAACGTCAGTGTTGATTATTATACCAAAACTCTTCAAAGACTTTTCAGCAGTTACTGCATTTACTCCAAATATCTTCACAAACTCCATGACATCAGTAAGAAGCTTGCTTACCTCCCCACTACGTTCTCACCCTAACTTTTGTTGGAGGGCAAACGGCTCATTATTAAAATATAAATATTGATTCTCTTATACACGCAAATAAACAGAAACGTTATTTACGAGCAATTTCCACGGAATGTCCCATTCTTGGATTATCGATTATAATGTCATATCGATGGCGAATCAATGAACTTGGTACGTTTTTAATTTAGACACGCTGTGCAGTAGTGGTGAAGGGTCCATATAATCCGATTACTACCGGCTTCTCTTTCGTAATCTATGTAAAATCTAATTATCATTACAACGTTTTGTAGACCGCATTTATGCATATCAGTACCTATATGTTGTGTCGGGTTTCCTTTCGGATTATGACACTTTTCGACGGGTAGGTAAGTACTGAAAAATGCATTAATGCGGTTACAAATCATACTAATAATAATTATATTTTACATACATTACGAAAGGGAAGCCGGCAGTAATCGGTTTATATTCACCATTCGTCACTGCTGTGCAGTCATTCTCGTAGTACGCTTTATATGTAAGTCTTGGTTACTTACAAGAATCTGTAACCCCTGAAGGCTAGTTAGAAATGTAGGTTTTTTACACGTTACTAGTATTATTGTCTCCAAATTTCGTACAAGTTCAGAATTTTAGGTGTCTTTTAAATTTTTTTTTTTTGTAACAGATATCTGTCTGTGTTCACGTAGTCAGAACCGCAAGAAAAAATAGTCTACAAACCTATAGCTACTCCACGAAAGGTCTTACATCTAAACCTCGACCCTACATATAAATTGATGATGGCAATCCTTATTTATCTTACAACTCGTCTCAGAACTTCGAGCCCTTGGGAGAGAATAAAGTTCTCAAGTTTGGAGTACTCTTTTTGTTTTAATTTACTGGTTTTTCATCTACACAACACTGAGACCATTAAATATATAAGCGCTTAAGCATTTATGTCTCAAGCACGTTATTTTAAAACTGTTTTAATGTTTGGAGTATTTCTTTATAAATATAATCGTCTATTTGGTGTAGTTGTGAACCGAAAAGTCCTAAGTTTGAATTCTAGATCAGGAAATATTTTTTAAGACCAATAACGCTGTAGCTTCATCACAAACAATATTTTTATTGGAAGACTAACAACGTTAACAAGTGAGTTAGAAACTACATTTCTTTTTTTATATATCAAAAAGCATAACACAGAGTTAATTGAAATAAAATTGCGGAAACGACTCTACAAGAAACAATTAACAACATTAACATCTGCTTCTACTTAAATGAGCTATATAAACAAAAAGTTTATTGAAACTAATTATACTATCTATAAACTACTTAATTTTCTAATAGTAACTAAAAACGGGACCGGCTTACTATTCGTTATATCAATGGTACCATGTTTAACAAGAAGTTCAATATATAATCTACTCATCCTGATAATGGGGTTATAATAAGACAACATATAGCTAATTATAGATTCCTAAATACAAGTTTGCATTAAATATATCGATATCATGAGTTAGAAAATATAGAAAGAAATCAGCTCATTGAACTTTTCTGCCTACCCACCGAGGATGCAAGCGTGATACAAAACCGCAAAATTAAAACAGAACTGTCTCAACAAAAATAAATTATACGATAAATATCAATAAATTTTCCGCGCCGAAATAAATCTTTTAAACTTTCAGATTACCGTTGTTAAACTTATCCCATTAAAAATTAATCGGCGGAATGCATTCGATAATCTGAACTGAATTTACGTAGCTTGAGATACAATTGATTTACAGCTTTACCCTGGATGGAATTTAATAAGACATTGATGTATTGATGCTACTTATTGGCTGTCTTACGATTATATTTTTAGGCTGAATATTTTTTATTGGAGATTTACCTGATCAGTAGGGCTGGAGCCTTAAGGCAATTAGGCAACCACATAGGGGCCCGGTGTCAGCCTTGGTCCCGAGAATAAAAGTGAAAATTTGGACTTAAAGATTTGTATTTAATAAATCCGTGAGCATTTAAAGTTGTTAAAGAATAGTTATAAAGATGTTTACCGGATCAAAACGTTATGTACTTAAGCTTCTGTGTAAAATATACATTTAAATAAGCAGAACCCTTTCCAAATCAATCAATTTTTTGAGAAAATCGCAGTCATACAAATGTTTTTATAATGTCGTAATAAGTGGAATAAATAGGTCGTAATGGAAAAAATATATTATAGAAAGTCACTAAAGAAAAAGGGGTCCTTAAATGTGAATTGCTAAGGGGCCCTGACATTCTTAATCCGGCCCTGCTAACTAGACATGACTTAAATTATTTGAAGTAAGAAAGAGAAATAGTGGATATAATAAACACCACATTAGGCGGTCATAGAAGACCATTAAGACTAACAGCCGGGGGCGTAGCTTCCGCTGTATCAGCCGTATCAGTGATACGGGGCCCCTGAGCTCTGTGGCCTCTCTTGGCCCCTACATTAAACTAAGCAGGCTCTCAAAAGTTCGCACTGCCCTGAAGAGTCCCTAGCAAATTCAGATATAGGGCCTATAGAGGCCCTTGCAATTGCAAGCTACGCTTTTGCTAATATCACCAACATTTTTAAACTTCAAATCACTGCATGATGCTCTTCGTCTCGATATGTATCCAGTATCCAGTAGTTACACTGCCAATAATGTCATTCAAGAACATAAAATATTTGCACTCTACTGCTTGCCAAAATAGACAGTATACTATTAAACGGACTTTCGTATAAAAACCTGCCATAATGTTAAGTATCTTTACAAATTCAACGTCAAATGTTATGAAACTAAGTTGAAATATTTTCGTTGAAATTTCCAATCATTTATCTAAAGAAATTTCCCAATGGATTCGCGATAATTTATTGCTGGTTTACGAGCATTTTTCAACGCTGTCAGTGCAATATGTGAACACTAAATGAAGTCGAGGGCAAATTTGGAATTTTATAAAACTTTATGGAAATGTAAATAAAAATTTAATCAACTAAAGTAATTTTTTGATTGTGTTGCAGTAATACCTTTGCTTTTTTGTCAATTATACCAAAATGTATAGAATTGATAAGTTGTTAAAAATCGAAAAGTCGAAATAGAATTCGGACCTTTGCCTTGACCGGTTTTTTGTTTTTTTCACTAGGGGGTGAGTGGAACGGTTATGTTGGTTTCACCGGTCTTACGGCCCAATGTTGATACTCGGGAGTATAGAATCGTCCAAGCGAGAATTGAACCTAGTCCCTAACCCTGTATACCCCACACTGCACTACCAACCAAAACCCGCAGTGGCTTTCTTCAGCACATATGGGATGGCCCCAGGGTAACCTTTGCGTACAGTAGTATAACCAACAGAATAATTTGTATCTATATTTTCAATAAATACAAATTATAATAGCTAAGCGGGCTGCTTACAATAGGTTGATCTGGAAATCTTTGGGGGAGGCCCATGTTCAGCAGTGGACATCCTGCGGCTGATGATAATTCCAATTTATAATTTGTAATATAGATTCAGTACAAATTATCAAAGCAATTGCAATTTATAAAAAATGTATACTGTGACAATATTTTTTATTATCTAAATAAGTATTTTATAGGTTTAGTCAGTGCCGTAATGTAATTAACACGGGCTTGAATCGAGTGGCGACGCCTAATAGCCGGCAGAGTAGATTAAAACGTTTTTATTAACGCGATAAACCGAGTTTACGTTGCCAATTTAACATTTCTATGCGGTCGCTTCGACTTAACTTCTTATAAACACGCTAAACCCTTAACTCTAGATTCCCTAACACGTTTTAGAACTAAAATACGTGTTGCGGCTGATTTAAGTTTGAATAATTTAAGGATTCGATTTTTAAAATTTTCTTTTTATATTCAACGGCGTATTATTCCAGCCAGTTAGATATCTTAGTAGTATAAAATGGCGGCCATAAAAACATAGTTAAAAATAAATTAGTTTGTTTAATTTCAGTCAAACGACTTAAAAGCTTAATATTTACAGATAGCAAAGAAAAATATATTCATTATACTAATACATTAGGACCAATGCCAAAGATCGTTTTGAGAGAATACAATTGTAATACAATATTTGAAATTAAATTTATGAATATTGTTTAGTCTATTTTATGTATTTTTCTTTAAGATGGTTCTAAATGTATGTCTTCGTTGACATAGTGAATGTTAAATATTGTATTATGTTGCAAGATGTATTTCTAGAAAAAAGTTATAAATAAATACAAACTCTTCGACTAGGTATGTAAATAAATAAGGTATGTAAATATATAGGCTTTCGAAAGATTTTATCCTCTACTTAGGTTGTTAGGTTACCTAACTCTTAAGTCTAGGCTATATAGGTCTAGATGTTATCGCATGGGTCGGTGTGGGGAATATATTAGGACTGGAAAAATCGAAAAAGTTTTAAGTGTACCCCGTTACGAAGTTAGTGAGTGTATATTTCACGCTGATTTCACTCGATTTTTTCTATTAGTAAAACGCTATATTTTAAGAGTAGATATTGTGTGCGATTTGAATACTACAAATATTAGCTAAAAAAGGCTCTTTAAAAAGTTTTAACGGCCTAAATAGAATTTTAACGGCCGATTCCATTTTTTAGTATTATCGTTCCAGTGAATTTTGAACTTAAAATATCTTACAAAACATCTTGTAGAAGAATTGGAGCAGAGATAAAATGTTGGTAATTTGAAAACATTTAATTAGCATTTGAAATATACGGGACACAATGTTTCTGATACGATTGGAATATTCGGGACCTAATATCTGTTTAGTTTTTGTTAACAAGTATATGTATATTTTTTTGCTATAATAGTTCATTATTGTAATCTACTAAGGAAGGACTTACTTAGGATTCAGATATACTATTGTAAGTCCGTTTTCTTGCTAATTCGAACAATACAAAAACAAATGTGGTAATGTAGTTTAATGGTATGGCGGTCGCTATCCGCCCGGATAGCGACCACCATATATGGTGTAAAACTTGCCAAAGTGGCCCACATAAGTGTGTCGCGTTTCGGAAACAGTCTGTGTATCTTTACATATTATAACAAAGCCCAATGCCGTCTGTCTGAATGCAATAAACTAAAAAACTACCTAATGGATTACGATGATATTTAGCATGGAGATAGTTTAAGTACCGAGGAAGGATATCTACTACTTTTATCCCGGGAAAATATATAGCGGAAGTTTTATCCCGGAAAAGTCGTTTTACGCGGGGAAACTTGAGCAAAAGCTATTATCCGAATATATGCATATAGATATAATTATGTCGACTGGCGAGAAATAGTTATATCTAGTTTATCGACACTATCTGGATTCTACTCCATTTTTATTATTGCTTTGAAAGACGAGACGAGCTTGCTGTTAACCTGACGGTAAGCGATACGACTGTCCATAAACAGTAGAAAAACCATTCAAAACCTTGTGTTACAAAGTATTCTTTGGTATTCCACTGCGCTCACCATCCTGAGACATGAGATGTTAATTCTTATTATGTCTAGTAGTTACACTGGCGACAATGTCCTTTAAACTGGAACACAACAGTGACTACACACTGCTGAAATAGACATCGCGGTGGTACCTACCCAGGCGGACTCTCACATATGAGAGACCTACCACTACCTACTGTCACCATTTACCATCAGGTGCAATGGGGGAGTATAAAGAGATGTAGTCCATAGTTCGATTCCCTAGAGCGGCTGCCATATATAATCCTCTATCACTCACACGGGATTTGCAGCTTTATAGCTATACGTGATAAGATGATTTTTATACAGCTGAAACTAAAATATTCAATTCATTTTATTACCGTTTAATAATTCACGTAGTGTGGATCCACCCATGTGGAGTGTAGCCAATTTTATAGGAGAAGGAAAATTCGTCTAGATTATCATTAATGAGATTATCAGGAGTGAAGGAAACACCCTCCGTGTTTTACTCGATAGTCAGGGAGATTATGAGATGCCAATCTCTACTAATATATTTAAAGCTGAAGAGTTAGTTTGAACGACCTAATCTCAGGATTTACCAGTGACAAAGATTTAATATAACCCGGTTTCTGCCGGCTTCCTATTATTGTAGAATCTAATTATCATTAGAACAATTTGCAGACAGCATTTATCCATATTAGTACCTAAATGTAATGTCGGGTTCCCTTTTGGAAAATTTCACCTTCTGTGTATGTGCCACCTGCAATTTCAGTTATCTTTCTGATTATTAATACTAATATCATTACATTCAAGGCGTCTCGTAGAACAACGAGTCATCTCTGAAGGGTTCGATCTCCGATTTTACGGTTTAATTCTGGTACAACTCTTCTCCTGTTTTTTCATTTGCACCTATCCGGTTAACAAACATCCAACTTTAAAACTGCCACACGAAAAAAGAACTTCAATAATCTATTTATCAAATAGAACATTAAAATACAGGGTGCTGCAACAGACGGCATTGATACAGCAACAATTGCTCAGTCAATAGAGGGTGTTCAAACTTTAACTAGAATAAGACAGGCAAAGTGAAATGGTGTTTTTTACTCAGTATCAGGTTGGAGTCTTCAATTTGTGCTCGATTTGGCGATAGGCTTGCTCTTTATTTCATCATGAAACAGAATAAACACAGCGGAAGTAGATGCGCCAATTGCATCTTTGCCTACCTGTTTGAATAGCCACGAGTGTGTATTATTAACTATTTTCTGATGATACTTCTCTACATAGAGGCATCTCTATCCAAGAATATTACTTTTCATTCAACGTTCCATCAATAAAATCTCAAAGCTTTCATACAAAATTCAGTTGCCTTTCCGTTGGTTGTAAATATTTTTGCACTGAGTGTCCGTTTAGATCGTCTTACCGGAGCCACGTGACTCGCTTCACTTAAATCAGGGCTTTCTGCAAAATTACATCGTGGACCTTGAAACGTTATGTTTCGATTTTGGGAATGTATTTATAGAAACAGTATTGTAAATTGATTGGCAGACTTTTTACGGTTACGTTAAAAATTGCTGGTATAGTAAAGCAATTTCTAGATTATTTTCAATAATAATATCAGCCCTCTATTATATACTGTTCCACTGCTGGGCACGGGCCTCCTCTACTACTGAGAGTCAACCACGCTGGCCTAATGGGGATTGCTACCTCAAAATTCCTATAGAGAATTTCTCAGGAATGCAGGTTTCCTCACAATGTTTTTCCTTCACCGTAAAAGCAAGCGATAATTCACAAATTATACTCATATAATTTTAGAAAAGTCAAACGTGTGTGCCCTTGGGATTTGAACCAACACACATTCGTCTCGGCAGTCCGTTCCACACCCAACTAGGCTATCGCTGCTTACTAGATTAAAAGATGGTTTTCAATCATCATCATTATTATGAGCCGCAGGATATCCACTGCTTAATATGGGCCTCCCCCAAAGATTTTCTGATTGATCTATTGTAAGCAGCCCGCATCCAACGACCTTCTGCGACTTTTATGACTTTTTTTATTGTTTTCAATACTTACAGTGAATGCTCTTTTAAGTAGCATATACATAATACTCGGAATAAGACGTCAAAATATATCAGGCTAACCGCCATTTCCAATAAACGACTCCAATCGCTTTCTTCGATTAAAAAATGAACTAATCAGACCTAAGTATTTTTTGACATGCATACAAATGAGTCATTTTGATGGTTCATTCTCGGAATCAGATTGAAGATTGAGATCGTTTACTGAAAGCGGCTATCAATATTAATGTTTTTATTTATATAGCCAATTCAAATACAGATAATTATGTATAGGTATTTCATATAGTCGATACATTATTAGTTAGAGTTTATATAGCTACCTTTATGAATTTCGCCAGTGTAATGTTCAGGAGAAAGTTGATAAATTAAATAGTAAAGGAGCTGCGTTACAGAGTTGCACCAAAGTGGGTACTAATTACTTTACATTTCACCCTTTTCTGTGATTCTCTATCCCACTTCTAAGTGGTATTGGGGTTACTTCTTAGAGCACATTGTAGAATTGATTTGATTTAATTTGTAGTATCGTCCGAATGTGTAGTCTCTTCCTTGAAGATCCATTCCCAGGCAAATATTACCTATTATATATAATCAAAACGTAGAGAGAATGTTACTCCACTTGGGATTTGAATCTAGTACCTGTGGGTTTCAATGCAAACGAACAGATCAAGGCGGCAACTTTATAAATAACGATGTATTTAAATTTTTCATATCCCTTGTCGGGTTACTTGAGGGATGGCGTCTAGACGGTTGTGAATAATAAATACCTTTTATAATTGTGCGCGCGTTGGATTCGCGACACTCTGCCCTTTATTTATAGCAAATTAAAGAATAGTTTCGTATGTATTTGTAAGTTTAACACCTGCGTTCTAAAATATCTTTGCTGGATGTTAATTGTAACCGCTCCGAATAGCCACCATCATACACAACTAAATCCCGCTATAATGGCCTTTGTGTGTCGCGTTCCTGGGTTTCCGATGCGGTTTCAAATTAGCCGATATAATTGTGTCGATTTGCGAAGTATCATCAAATCTATCGATATTCTATAATCTATACGGACTACTAGCGATTAGGCGCGGTGGTGTCACTTTGCCTTACTAATTATAAAAAAAAGTAATACTAAAAAATATAATAATACATAAATTCCTTAATTAAACCCCCTTATTCATAGACGTTCATTATCCAAGGACGGAGCATTGCTGTGATAACGAGTCTGTTCCTCAGATTTATTTATCTGACAGCTTGCTGTTTGTTCAACTTTGTTTATCTGACAGCCAACTAGATTCAAGTTGTATCTTATTATTAGCCAATCACAACGGCCCTATGTCTACGCACTGCGAAGGCTACCATGCCGTCATCTCTGAGAAACAGATTAGTTATCACAGCAATGCTCCATACTTAGATAAATAACGTCTATGAATAAGGGGGTTAGTTTTAAAGGCACTTATGATGTACATAAAATTTAAAAACAATGTAATTCTGCTGTAAAATGTTGACCTAATTGTCTATGTAATACATAATTAGTTTTATTAGAATTAATGTTTTAATATTCTATACGAATCTGACTATCATATTTGGTGAAATCTAATAAAGGTCCCAGGTATTCTCTACTGAATATTAAACTCACAATCTGAGTACACCTGTTCATTTCAGCTATTCCCGTAAGATCTTAGATTTAGTTAAACTATTCTGGGACGGTATATTTGTCCTAATTTGTAGCTAGTCTTGTTGGCCACTGGACTATTTTGGGAAATATATTTGATATTAAGTAAGACTGGTATATTCCTATATAATATAAGTTTACGACTAATATCCTCGAAAGGTAGATAGAGCTGTTATAAATACGCCGTAACTAAAAGAGTATTTCTAAAATAAATGCGCGTTGGCACTTAGATGGATATAGATATAGGCTTCTTTTAATTCCGATAATATGTCCCCGTATGGAATATAAGAATTTTAAATCTAATTTATTAAGATTCAATGATCTTGGGATTTTGTAAACTGAAAGGCTTTCCACACAGGCGAAGCCGCAAGGAACAACTAGTGTTATGTAATTTATAAAAATATAATGGCTTATAATAATTAAAACACAGCGCGGCGCTAATATTAAAATGCCACAAATTACAAATTTGCTATTATTATTCAGAGCAACACAATTAATATTTCACTCGGAAGCCAATACTTGGCTGAATTTCAAAGATAATATTGAAGATTCAGCGATATTCGAAACTGAAAATTGAATTTCATTTGGCTGTGTTTCTGACGTGTTTATCACTTGAACACAACCGAGAGGAATTTGAGTGGAGAAACTGATAACTCAATTATAAAGCGAATACTCGTATATGCAGCATTATTTTGTTATTATATTAATAAATGAAACTATAAACATACTCCTCTTTATGTTCATATTGTATCAAAATCATCCATGAATAACGAATATTTTGACAAGAATCCTGGTTTTAATTTTTAGACTGTTTTGATTATTTTGTAGTTTAGTACGGATATGTCCTTAAATGTATTTCTGCTTCAAAATGTGACATTGCCGCTGCGACGAATTGTCTTAGAGTAGCTGTAGTGGTATTAGAGCATGTAAAATTAAATTTATTTTTCATTGATATTTACGTTCAAAACTAATGGTTTTTTATTTTTTATCTACGGTTTGAGTATCTTATTGGAAAGTGTTATTTTAAAGATGATAAGTATGTAGTTTCAATTAGTATCGCAATGTTAAAAAGGTCCTGTACATATTTTATATTTAATGCCAAAAAATATACTATCTTAAGTATGATAGCCCATATTTAATTATTATTTAGATGCCGACTTTTAAAAAAATGCGGACGAAACCTCTAGCAAAAGTTAATATCCTTTTTTTTTTTTTTTGTTTTCACGGCAAAAGTCCCTTATTACTACCGCCCAGCCTTCGTGGGGGGCGACTGAGCGGTTATGCTGGGGTAACCGTGCCTTACGGCCCGGCGTTGAGCCGCCCGGATTTGATGACGACCTTCGGGCGACCGCCGGGCCGAGTCCCTAACCCGAGTACAACTAAACCTATGCACGGCCTACCAGCTAAAACTCCGCGGTGGCCCTCTTCGGCGCATTAGGGACAGCTGCGGGCTTCCTCTGACCGAAGTGTCTAAGTCTTCGTCCGCAGCCGCCCCTGCGCGGTGCCGCCTTGCGGCCCGTCTCCTGTTGGGGGCTCAGAAGCCCCCACGCACCGAAGGACGCCCTCGGCGTCTACGGCAGCATGAGGCCAACTACACACTGTCGTCCATCCCGGGGGTCAACCGAAAAATGTGCAAGGATGCACAAAAAATGCACTAGGGCGGACAGCCCCCTGCTGCCCGCCGACGACCCCCTTCGTGGCCCCTATTAGTCGCCTCTTACGACAGGCAGGGGATACCGTGGTGGAATTCTTCAAACGCCCCCATTCCACAGGGCGGGAAAAGTTAATACCCTGCATTGGCTTGTGCGAACTCAATAAATAAGGTTTCATTATCTATATTGGCAGCAAATATCGCATGTATTTGAGCAGGCTTTAAGTCTGTGCTCGCATGCAAGACGAGGCTTAACGACTTTGGTCTTAACGTCTGGTGTCAACGGCTTTAAGTGCTCTCCGAGGCACTTCCAATGGAGATTATAATTTAACTGTGTGTGGGATTAGAACCTAGTCCATCCAGTACAATAGAACTTGGAATTTTTTTATTCATAATATGATACGAACATGACGAATGAAAATGCTATGACGATCGCATATTTATTGCTTGATAGTAAGCGCCTGTCTATAATTAATAGCAATGTCACCTCTAACTGTATTTTAAAGCCGGTACCTATAAATCGGATTAAAATGTTAACCGGTTTCCATAATTATCTTTTCATTTTGTTAACCCCTTTATGCGGTTACCTTTAGACCAATAAGGGTTAATAATTAAATATTGTTGATAATTATAAATTAATAACAGGGAAAAAAATTACGCAAATATCGCCCTTCTTTACCAACTTGTCACCTTAAGACAGTAAATGTTTAAGAAAACATTTATTTACTTAATAATTTGAATACAAATTTCATTAATTCGAAATACAAGTAATAAATTCGTATTTGCACAGGGTTTCTTGGCCCCAAAATAACCGTTGCACAAAAGTTTGCAATGTAGGTATAATATGTAATTTCAGCTCAAAATAGGGTTGCCAAATAGAAACTTTCCAATTCTTATTTTTTGTGTTATCGCACCCTGTTATACTAAGTGATTGAACTATATGTTTTCATTAAATAAATTATTTGCATTGTGCAGTTTTTAATGTTGAGAAATAAATTTTAGAAATTTTTGCTTAGACGTATGCATAAGTACCAATTTCGATATATCCAAAAAAAACATACACGTCGAATTGATAATCTCCTCCTTTTTTATGTCGGTTAAAAATGGAATCACTATGTTGTTTAAAACCGCACACAAAAGCCGTTTAGCACATAATTCAAAAAAATATGACAACAATCCTGTAAAACCGCCGAAGCATGTTGAAATTGCTACTAAAAATATTTTTTGATCGACACAAATGAAGCTTACTTGATGCCTTCGTTAAAATTAATAAGCTATTACAAAACGGAGCTTTAGTTACTAATTCGAAAGTTTATTACAAAGTTTATGATTGAACGGATTGTTGACGTTAGCAAAACACAAGTTCAAAACTTTGGAATGTTGGCACAATAGTTTTGTTTTAGAAAATTTATTTCATTTAATACGCTTGAAAGTATTAAGAAACTTTTTTATTCAAGGAGTATTTATTTAGTTTTATATTGTTCATAGTTTTGCTAGAATAACATTTTATTTCCATTTATTATTTAAATAATAGATACATTGTATCAAGATACCTTTTAGTTTTCAAATAAGAAGTTAACATATCTATAATTATTATAAACATATATTTTTCAGCCTCCCTCTCCGTAGAAGAGGAGGCCCGTGCCCAGCAGAGGGACAGTATATAATATAGGGCTGATATTATTATCATATTATTATTTTTCAGCTATAATTATAATTTACTGTTCTGTTTCTTTCGCCTCAATTCAAATAGTTTTAACTGAAAATATCTTAAAAGCAATAAATTATATTTGTTTTTATTATAAAGCTTCATTGCACTAAGTATAGGAATCTCTACTACATATTATAAAACAAATTTTGCTTTTCTCTCTGGCTGTATGTTATAAATTTTCTCAAAATCTACTAAACGGATTTTTATGAAACTTGGCATGGAGATAGTTTAAGACCGTGGAAAGGTTATAGGCTACTTTTTATCCCGAAAAAAAATAGAGTGAGACTTTTAACCCGGAAAACTCGTTCACGCGGGCGAAGCCGCAACAAGAGCTAGTATTGAATAACACAAAATCATAACTGTATTTCACTTAATTATTTGCCTACTTTGCATTTAAATAAAACATTTATAACAGTCAATCCACTCATGCTTACACTTTAAACAAAACGTATTAAAACTTTGTGTAAACTGGACAAAATAGTAATAAAATTAACTTTAATTTAATACTTTTAATTTGAATGAAAGAATAAAATAATTTACACATTAAAACAATACATTTGAAATCGCTAAGTTCGTAAAAGTTAAAAAAATATAGAACACATAAAACTTTTTCAATTTTACTACGAGGCATTTATTGTATAATTTAAATGTACTGAGACTCCGAATTGCTTATAATATATCTATTTATTCTTCTAATTCTTGTATATATATCTAAAAATATCAATGCATACAAAAACATAAAACAAAATGAATCACACTTCCATGATGAGGCTCAAATCAATATTATTATTACTATAAACATTTACATACCAAAAATGGAATACGTACTTCTAAAACACAAAACACCATTTGATAAAATAACAACAATACAGCTCTATATCACTCGGACCAAGAAAAAACATCGTATTATTATTTCTCATACATTCAGTTATTGAAAGTTAACATTACCATAAGAAGTATCGCAACAAAGCATTCGCAGCGAAAATATTATGGAAGTTGTAAAGAGCCGACTCTAATTGGTTCCAAAGCAGTCGACGCTCGCGTTAGCCTATTACAAAGCTGTATTTTATTTCTCTGGTAAGCTAGAATTGTAACAATAACCTAACTTGTGTTGCTTTTTTCACGACAGCCTTTATGTTTTCTGACTTTCAATGTACTTTATTTCATTTTAATATAATACACACACGAACACAAATCATCACGCATTTATTCCCGAAGGAGTATGTTGAGGCGCAACCAGGGCACCCACTTTTCGCCAAGTATGTTCCATCCCATGATGTGGTAGGTGACGAGCCTATCGCCATATCGGGCACAAATTTCAGACACCGGGCTGATAACGAGCAGAAAAACACAAATATCACTTTGCCCGACCCGGAATTCGAACCCAGGACCTTAGAGCGCTGCCGTACCGCGCATGTAGTACAACTACGCTGCCGAGGCAGTCAGTATTTTAAGATAAGAAGCGGGTTAATTATTTCTTCAGTAGTATCAGTGACGGAACTGTGGACCGCATTCTTGGTTTAATATCCAGTCTGGGTAATATTGTGCGAATATCTGAATGAGAGGGATAGATGACAAGGCGGCCGGGCTTAAAAATTAAGATAAGCCTCTTAGTCTTGAAAAATAAGGGTAACTAGAGATACTTATTTAAATATTGGCATTTTTATAGCAGTATTTTTTTTATATGATCACCGTAATGTGACCTCATTATACCTGAAGGAAGAAGTGTGCGGTTCAATAGAAAGTCGACTGACGAGAGATTCGGCATTACACACAATTATGCCCGCCTGTTGGAGCTGGGTATACACAGGCTGCTTCCAGAACACGACACACGTAGGCCACTATGGCGGGTTTTAACACCTTGTGTACGGTGGTCGCTATCCGGATGGATATAAAATATACTACCACTAGCGATTCGATCGTCTGAACTGTTACCAAAACCACTTTGATACTTCGATTCAGCCGGCTACAAATATCAAGACGTGGATACTAGCTTTTAAAACGAATGAAATAACACATTGAATAAAACATGTTTAATATTTCAAACTAGCGTAAGTATTCAGCTTAAAACTGTCTACAATATAACAGTGTTTTTAATGTTTTATTCAGATATATACTAGTGACAAAACTACTTTATAAAATAACTAGCTTTTGCTCACGGCTGCGCCCGCGTGAAGGAGTTTTTAGGGGTAAAAGGCTCGTTATATTTTCCCGGGATACAAAGTATCCTATAACCTTCCCAGAGTCTTAAACTATCTCCATACCAAATTTCATAAAAATCCGTTCAGTAGATTTTGAGACTATCGATAACATATCGACGCTTGAAATGCAATCATATCTAAGCGACAATCAGTAAATTTTTGAGTAGAGTGCTTTAAAGTTTGGATTTTAATATGAAAATTCATAATAATTCAACTTTTTTTTTATAGAGGTATAGTCTAATGTCATTTAAATTGTCCTAGACCGACAAAACCTAGATCAAATGACGGAGAAAAAAATGGCGATTCAAAATATTTATATAATTTTCGTTGTATTTGTCGCTTAGAAATGATTGCCTTTCAAGTGTCGATGTCAGACAGAATAAGTATAGTATAGTGTATAAATAAATTTGAATATGATTTTAACGTCTCGGCATCGTCGAAGGGGATCGTTAAATCTGCCCAAGTTGAAACCGTGGTAGGCTTAACCCAACTTAATTAATCAAAGGTCTAAGTTTAAGACCTTAAACATATATTTTCCATTAAGTTCCGTTCAACTTTCCAGTTAAATAATCAATAAGCTTAGAATAGATATTAGATCTTTAGTTGAAAACCAGCGCCAGGGACATCTTGCCTGGCATTTAGTGCTGAAATGGAACCTTTTCGGCAGTATCAAGGATGCACGTTGCCCGAACCATCTATGCATTTTCTTCTTTGTTTTTGAACCTTGTTATAAATGTTTGTGTGCATCCCAGCAGTGGCAAAGGGTCTCTAAAACTTAACCCGAGGCAAAAACAGTTGCCTTAGTTAACATATCGCTGCCAATTTACTAAAAAAAACTAAGACAAACGTAAATAAACCTAAAAGGGAAGGTAGGAATCGGATTGTAAGGACGCTTCGCCATTGCGTCCCAGTATATTGTGCGAATAAAATGTTTCTTTCTTTCTTTATATCTATACTAATTGAAATCCAATGGTTGATATTCGATCGTTGAATTTAACATTATGTATATCCGGTTCCAACAGGCCGGCATAATTGTATCTATCGAGAGGTAATTGTCTCTTGTCACGTAATTATCTGTTGTATTACCACTTACCATCAGGTGCATATTTGGTTCCAACAGGCCGGCATAATTGTGTCAACTGTCGAGGGGTAATCATCTCTCGTCAGTCGATACTATTGGACCCCACTCCACTTACCATCAGGTGTAGTGGGGTCAGTATATCCTGTATAAAAAATAAAAAAGTATATATTCTACTATTCATATCGCTATCAATTTTTAATGAAGGTTTAGCCGCGTACAGGTGCTAGTGGAAGATAATTTTTTTGATAATTTTATTAGATCACACTAATACATAGATATCGCGGATTAACACATAGGTTTTTATCCTAAACAAACAATGCCATTCGACTTTTATTCTAAAAAAAATCTTTCTCTTCAAAGCCAGTTTCTAAGAAATACCTCGCGGAGTCTAAATTCTCATAGAGAACTGAGCAAGGCGGTCGGAATCTCACGGCCGAGTATATTGCTCGCGATGCGGCTGTTCTTACACTGTCACCCTAAATTCCTGAAATTCAACATGATCCAACATTGTTCATTTCCTTCCAAACTATTTTCAATTGTACCAAGCATTCTTTTAGTGAACTTATAGTTTTCTAATGGTTGGTCTTTTTGAAGGTATATTTAATAGTGGAATTTTAGTCGAATAATCAAGACAAACACACACATATTATTTAGTAGATTCTGTAAGCAAAACGGCAGACTTGACTTTTGGTTGGTTATTATAACTATCAAACGATCAAGTGCGTTGTTTAACTGATGGTTCTTGATCATTGTCCTTGGACTTTCACAATACTATGAATACCGGTCAGGAATGACAGGGATCGGAAAGCGGTTAAGGCTTTAGCCATCGTAACGTATATTTCGTCTTCTTACTAATGATAATATGAACATAAATAGGCATTTTTATTATTTTAAATTAAAAAAACTTAGATATGCTTTTTGTAGTAAAAGTTGCGGGAAGCCGTATATACAACGCTGTTATTTTGTTACAGAATTAGTTTTTTGTTAGCTCAGAACCACCCAAATGAAACGAAAATGTTTGCTTTTGTACAAAAAAGGTTTGTTCACTTTGCGGTTTGTTGAAAACCGCGTGGTTATGACAGCGGTGTTTTGGGAATGAAAGAAAAGAGTCGCATCTTGTAACGAAATACAACACGCTACGCTCTCACTACGACAGTGCTACGTCGTAGGCCGGCGTAGCCGCACGCCGCGTTCACCGACCAACGCTTGCGATATCCAATACGTATAGTGCAAGAATAAACTAAAATTAAGAACTTTAATTTTATTTTTGTTGATGTTTTATTTTAAAATGGACTAAGTGCAGTTGAGTTTAGAGTTATTTTTGAATTTACCAGTTACTTTAAAAGCTGTAGTCGTTGTGATAGACGGACTAAAATGAGTGTTGATTTATTGAATTTATTACGACATGAGGCAAAGGTTGCGTCTAATAATAAACGTGAGTATTTATTTGTATTTTTAAAACTTAGATATACACTTCGAAAGGTTTTAAAAAATATTTTTTCAATTAAACGTTTATAATTAGTAATATCATATGACAAAGTGCTGCTTAATAAAAATATATTATATTTTAAGTACTAAGAATGACATGGAGTGATTTCAAAATATTAAAAATATAATATATCATTTTAACATATAAAATAACTTTTCCAAAAATAATCACACGGGCGGTAAAAATTTGACGTAATATTTTTGTTTTATTTCATATTTTGATACGACACTAACATAGCAGTCTCGGCAGACATAACATTTCATTGTTTTATAAATAAAACTTAATACGTACTAAGTGGAACGTAAACCACGAGGGCTCGAATACAGAATGGAGTTTTTTTCCATTCATAGAAGCTGATTGAAATCACCCTCCTGGAGTTAAATCTTTGACGCATAGTATGTGAAAGAGAAATCGGAATAAAAACAAGAAACAGAAAAAAATTAATCAGTTCTTCGTTTAACAAGACCCATGTACCACCATGAGTCCATATGAAATATTTCCTGTAGACACGGCGATAGATCAAGATCAGGACATGCCTACATCATCTAAGTAATTTTTTATCTGCCTTGATGTAGTGTAGTTGTATTGCGTTTACGCGGTATACTCCGCTCTGAAGCTACAGGTTCATCCCTGGTCGGGCAAAGTAATATTGAGATTTTTTTTTCAGTATCCTCCCAGAATAGAATATGTGCTCGAAATTTTGATAGACTGGCTCCCTAATATATCACGGAACGGAACACACACGGCGAAAAGTGGGTGCTATAGTTGCACCTCTGCCTACACCTTCGTGAAGGCGTGATATGGTTTTATTACGCGTATGGCAAAGTGACCCCTCGGATGATAAATAGATCGAGTACGATCCAAATAGTGTCGAGTGACAAGAGTTGATCATCCCTCGCCGATTAACACAATTATGCCAGTCTGTTAGTAACATATAGAGAGGCTAATTCCAGAACGCGACACTTACGTGGGCCACCATGGCGGGTTTTAACACCTTGTGTACGGTGGTCGCTATCAGGGCGGAGATGAAATATATCCTACCAACAGTAATGTCTCAGGCTATGCTACATGGGTGGGAATTATAATCCAGCTAATGGTTAAATATTTTAAAAAGAAAGCCAACAGTGCTCATGTTTATATTACTGAGTTTTGTTTGGAGAATCAGCCGAGGGAGTAACCATTCTCTAATTAAAATCTTAGTCGTGTAAATATATTTTTCCCATTAAAAAAATTGGCCAATATATTAAGCCATGCCCTGGTCTATATGTGTCCTTAATTTCATCCAAATTCATTTAGTATTTTGCGCGAAATTTTAATAACCAATACATTCCGACAAACTTTCCTTATTACTTATTTTTTACTTACAATATTGTTTATCATAATCTAAGGGCTCTATTCCTTCTATGAGGGCAAATTAGTCTAAGGCAATTACAGGCGTTCTACGGAGGACAATTTCAATAGTAAAATACGTAAATACGGGATTTTTATACTCTTACCTATACAGCAATGAAAGTTGCAGTGGCAAAGGATGAAATTTTCCGGGAACCCGACACAACTCACAGGTGCTAATGCATAAATGCGATCTGGAAATCTTTTTAATTATAATTAGATTTTACATATATTACAAAAGGGACGAGAGACTGCCTCGGTGGCGTAGTTGTATTGCATGCCCGGTACAATAGCGCTCTGAGGTCCTGGGTTCGAATCTCGGATTGGGCAAAGTGATATTTGGGTTTTTTCTACTCAGTATCAGCCCGGAGTCTGGAATTTGTGCCCGATATGGCGATATGGCCCCCTATCACATCATGGGACGGAACACACTTGGTGAAAAGTGGGTGCCCTAGTTGCGCCTCTGCATACCCCTTCGGGGATAAATGCGTGATGTTATGTATGTATTATGTACAAAAGGGAAGTCGGCAGAAATCGGGTTATACGGACCCTCAGCCGTTGCAAAGCTGTCCTTTCATTAGAAAGTATATACAAAAAGACAAACATGCCCCCGAAGAAAACGCAGGGCCCCATGGCTATATAATATTAATGTATCATAGAAAGGTAAGCTCGTATAAATCTCATTACATAGACCCTTTGCGACTGTCATCGGCAGACGCCTTTCGCCTTACAGATAAAGCCTTTATTGAACTACGAGTAGTTTGGGAATATCTAACTGAAATTCTTGTAGAACTAGCATCACACTCTCACACTGTTATAATTTGGAAGCCTTCACTAACTAAATTTATCCCTATCAACAGACATCAACGCATTAATAATTTTCCTGGTTTTGAGGATATTTGACACATACCTAGTTAAAGAATATTACCAAAAAATAAATGTATGTAGAAGAGGACATTGTAAATGTGCAGTCGGATTTTTTGTTGACATGTAAATGACAAAGCGAATGGTTGTGGTGGGTAGAGTAGACGGCAAAGACCTAGACGCCGATCAGCTACCCAATGGTCTGACAGCATCAGAAAGGTCATGGGATTTCCAGTCAGGAATGCTCTGGCACAAGACAACGTGCAGTGGAAGAAGCTCGTCAGCGCTACCACCAAGGTTTACCAAAACATGACCTTCAGTCATGAAGAAAACGACAAAGAAGAAGAAATGATAATGATATTACAAGTTAAATTTTTCATAGATCCTGCATAACATTATGGGTATAACACGCAGTAAGTAACAAATACTATATAGATCATATGACAGATTGACGTTCATCAATCGATAATTAACTGTTGGACTGACTAGAAAACTAGTGTACTTAGAATGTGGCAAGAAATCATGACACGACTCCGTGTCGGTTTATTTTGATTGGTTGAGAGACTATCGTGACTAAGGCTTTGATCTTTCAACCAATCACAAATAAAGAAATAAACGACATCGACTCACAAGATGCATTTTTTGGGACATTCTTTGGAGCAGAATTATGGATCATGTTTTTTATATAATGGGTGTTTCAGCTCAAACCTCTGCCTTTTCTAATCCCCAACCCTTTGCTTCAAGCCCGACAACACATGTTACTTCTTATCTTACTCTTAATAATATTTTGAACGCCAATGTTTGTCAAAGTGTTTGGATGTTTGTTAGAAGTAAACTCAGAAACAGCTGAACGGTTTTTAATAAAATTAGGCACACGGATAGACCTTATCCAGGATTAGCACATAGGTGAATTTGCTACCATTTAAAATGTTTTTTTTTTCAAACCGGCTATTTATATAAGTGGCTCTGCAGTCATACACTGTTTTAGGGACTTCTGTAGCGGTAAAGGCTTCGCAAAATTAACATAGTGCAGCAGCAACCCCTCTTTTTTTTTATAAAAAAACAAATATATTAAAATTCACATCAAGTGTACATTAGCCCTTATAATGTATACACGTTTCAGTCGACTACAACTGTACGCAGAGAATATTCAATGAATTGGATACGACCGTCCCTACGCTCAAAGAGCATTATAAAGTTTCACGTATTTGCGGCAATAGGACGATATTCAGTTCGTTTGGTTTAATTATATTGTTTTTTATTTGTTGTAACTTATTTAATATACGTATTTTTTCAATTTCACAAACAAGGTGTTTTCAGGGTTCCGTGCCTCAAAAGGAACTCTGTATTTCGTTTTAAGATTGTTTAACCATCAGTTCAACGTTGTTCATAGTTCAATATACAACATTACAGTTTTGCTGGTGGTAGGATATATTTTACATCCGCCCGAATAGCACCGTACACAAGGTGTTAACACCCGCCATAGTGGCCCACGTAACTGTGTCGCGTTCCGGGATCAGCCTGTATATACCCGCCTTTAACAGGCCGGCATAATTGTGTCGACTGTCGAGGGGTAATCATCTCTCGTCAAATGACATTCTATTGGACCCCACTCCATTTGCAAGGTGCAGTGAGGAGACTTTTCTGTGCTCATGTAAAAAAACACAAATAAATATTTTTTTTCAAAACTTGGACTTCTTTATTCTTCCGGGTAATATTATTTTGACATTTAAATTATCAAGTATCGATATTTTGTTAAGTAATTTTAGTTCTTCTCATTAGAATGGACGTTGGCAGTCTACCAAAGTTTAGTTCAGTATATTAAAATAGCAAAATGATAACACCTCGATGATTGAGGTTTTGAATATGTCCCTTTGCGGAGCTTGGACCTTTCCTATTAAAGTGAGGTTAGGTACCGTCCACTATGCTTGTTGAATGAGTTTTGATGTGGTTCAAATTCTAGACTTCGGACTGAAAGTAACTTATGTAGATACTAAACATAATTAGTCAAAATGAGCCTGAACCTTGTCTATTAATGAGAGGTTACGCATCGTCCACTATGCTTGTTGAATGAGTTTTGATGTGGTTCAAATTCTAGACTCCGGTTTGAAAGTGACTTATCTATAATCTACACATAATTAGTCAAAATTCAAAATCAGATTGCTTTGAAAGCATACGTCTTTGTTTAATGAGATTTCTTGGTTTTTGTTGATTGTCAACATTATTGGTATATATATAAATATTTGATACTAAGTAGGGTACATATATATATATCAGTTTGCTTTGAAGCATAGACGTTTGTTTTACGAACATCCCTCGACTTTTGTTGATTGCCAACGCTATTGATACATACAGCTTTGAATTCGCGATAATATGAAATTTTGACGAAACGGGCGACGAAAATATCGTTATCAAAGGTTCCTCGTGAATGAATACGCGTTGCAATCCAGTCGCTTTTGAAAAATCTCGGAATGTTCTACAGAAATTGAAAAGTGTAGTCGAATTTTACAGAAAAGAAATGTTTGCGGCTCTAATAAATACCTAAAAGTGTTCCAAAAACTCCGACTCGTAGGCCGATATTTAATTTTGATGTTTGTTTGATCGAGAGATCAATGCGTCAGTTATGTGGTAGTATCTCAACCAATCACAACAAAACGACACGGAGTCCCGTCGTATTTTTTACCACTTTCCAAGCATACAGGTTCCTTAAATATCGAATATAGAAACCGATAAACAAAATATTTACTATTTCAGCTTCCTTGCTATTTCACGATTTAATACTCGCTGGTAAGCTGTTACTATTCCTTTTACAGGTATAAATAGTTTATAAGTTTATCTAGGTTTTCACAACTATAATCGCGAAGGGGCAATTAGGAAAACTAAAACTAAAACAAACATAAATAAACCTAAACGGGAAGTATGAATTGGGTTGTAAGAACACTTCCTCACTGCTATATAGCAAATTTCACCTTAACCCATTCAGGAGTTTAGCATAGCTTAGCGTACAAGCACATTCACAAACATTTGAAATATACAAAAGATTTCGTGTTTTAAAATTCCACATACCTTAACAACGCGACAAAATAATTAGATTAATAATTGAATATGACCTAAAATATGTTGTAACGTTACACCGAGCCTTCCCCTAACATGGATATATTATTCAATCGATCGATACGCGACGAGCGATTGTTTTCAACATTGACATTTCTGACTACTCAATGGTTATTTATGTAATATTTACAAGGTGGCATTGTTTCATAATTTCATTATAACAGGCTGTAGTCCTATGTCCAAATTTGTTAGGGGCCCTTCGAGCGCCGGATTTATATTAAAATCCACTGAGTTAGTGCCGCGCATGTCTCGTATTCGTAGGATCGCCGGTGGACGCTGGATGAGGAGAGCGGACGACCGAGCAACGTTGCGCGCTTTAGGGGTGGCCTATGTTCAGCCGTGGACAGTTGTAGGCTGACGAGATGAGATGAGATATATCCCGTATCTAGAAGCCTATGTTGCGGGAGCTGAAAAATATTCTTAGGTTGGACAGCCCTTTAAGTTTATAGTTTAAGGGCTACGAGGGGGGCCCCTAAAGCTAGGGGCCCCTACGACTGACACAGCTGTATAAGAGGGGCTCTTAAATCTAAGGGGCCTCGTATTAATGTTACGACTGATATAGCCATAGCTACGGCTCTGCATTATAGTTAGGAGAAAACCCTATTTCCGATGTTCATGTTATCTGCTACTTAATTATTAAACAACTAATGTATGATTAAATAGCTTATTTGATTTTAGATAATACTTTTATTTGACTGCCCCATTAGCGTATTTGTGTAGCGTGCGTCTTTTTTTCTCAGTGTCGATTTAGAGTCTGGAATTTATGCTCGGTATAGCGATAGGCTCGCCTCCTATCACACCATGGGACGCAATACATAAAGCAAAGGGGCGCTAGTTGCACCCGTGTCTCCTTCTACCCCTTCAGGGATAAAAAGACGTAAATGTGTACTTATTTAGGAACATCTTTGACAGTGTCACTTATATTTATTCGCATTATATTCAACAAGATCAAATACAAAAGTCACCCTATCACCATAATGCTAAATAGTACTATCACTTACTACTGAAATCGAATGCTCTAATTAGTACTATCTACAGCTGTGATGTGTTCATAGTCGATTAAAGTTGCTCACATTGCGAAATAGACCTTCAACGTAAATGTATCCAATGAGCGTGGTGCCCATTTGTAATTCAAAGTTCTGTGTGGTTTGGGCTTTGGAACCAGTTTACACTTAGTAAAACAGGCCGACATGATCTTAACAATCGTCTTAGGACGTAATGTGAGTCCTTAATCGAAGTTGAACTGTACTGTACTTATTATAAGAAGTAGAATAATTTGCTCTTTATTATATTTTTTTGGTATTCTTAACGTCATATTGTTTTGGTAGTAATTTTTATTCGATTGCATTAAGTGTACGAACAACTCCGTCAGCGATTCCTTACAAAAAAATGTCGGCAATGAAACTTGGCGAAAATTTGGCTTCTTTTATGTCGAAACTTTGTTATGAACTTTTGTGGGAATTGGGTTCACTTTATATTTACTTTTGTTTTTCAGTTTGCGTTTATTCCATTTGCTCGGTGCGAAGTTTTTAAAAAGATTTTCTTGTGCAACATGATATTATGATATTAAATACCGGAGTATTTTAAAATACCTCAACATCAAGTTTAAATGTCGTTTAGAAAATATAATCGAGTGTTAGTTGACTTTCTTTATACCAGCAAGGCAGTGATCCCAATGCACTTAATAGTAAGTGGAGTGGAGTCCAATGAAGACATGAAGAAAAACAATACCTAAGATATATATGGGGCTAATTCAACAGAAAACAAAAACTAAGACGAACGTAAATAAACCTAAAAGGGAAGCCGGTAGGAATCGGGTTGTATGGACACTTCGTCACTATATTAAAAATTATGTGTTTTATCCCCACGGGCAGGCCGAGGTGTAACCAATACCAAAACGTAAATGAACCTAAAAGGGAAGCTGGTAGGAATCGGGTTGTATGGACACTTCGCCACTATATTACAAATTATGTGTTTTATCCCCACGGGCAGGCCGAGGTGTAACCAATACCAAAACGTAAATGAACCTAAAAGGGAAGCCGTTAGGAATCGGGTTGTATGGACACTTCGCCACTATATTACAAATTATGTGTTTTATCCCCACGGGCAGGCCGAGGTGTAACCAATACCAAAACGTAAATGAACCTAAAAGGGAAGCCGTTAGGAATCGGGTTGTATGGACACTTCGCCACTATATTACAAATTATGTGTTTTATCCCCACGGGCAGGACGAGGTGTAACCAATATCAAAACGTAAATAAACCTAAAAGGGAAGCCGTTAGGAATCGGGCTGTATGGACGCTTCGCCACTGTACCGCACATCACGTATTTTACAGGCGTGCCTGCCCTGCCTGAGTGTAACCAGTGCCAGTTTTCGCTATATGTGTTCTGTCCCATGATATGATATATCGGGCCATAGTTCATATACAGTCAGGATATTAAAAACTCTATAACAATAAAAACAGTACCTAGTCCAGCATCAGCGGTTTATATGTCCTAACTCTAATTACTTTCACCTTTAGTCTGACAGTCCACATGATATTTAAACGTCTGACTTTAATGGATGGTATTGATCTAAAAACGGACTGACGTGTTTTATGTTATGTGAGGTCAAACTATTTTATGACTAGGTTTTTTGTGTCTTCATCGTATTTAGAAGCCCCGTAGACATTTTTGTCCGACAAGTTTTTTTTATTTCTTTAAATGACGAGACGAGCTAGCCGTTCGCCTGATGGTAAGTGATACGACAGCCCATAAACTTGAGAAACACCATCCAACACCTTGAATTACAAAGCATTGTTTGGTATTCCACTGCGCGCCACCCTGAGACTTGAGATGTTAAGTCTCATTATGTCCATGTTTTGTAACAATAAAATACACGCCGATATAATAAAATGTAACTTGTTGGAATAAATAACAATTGAGTGATCCTTTTGTTTGTAGTTTTTAAATTAATTGTTGGCACTCAAAGTCTGCGAGTTGTAAAAATATAAATTAACTTGCTGATGTATGTGACTGTTTGTTGTAAAATAAAATAAATAAAAACAATTATAAAATAGGGGATATCTTTTGGAAAGGTTGAAAGATTTTGTCGAGTCAAATAATTTATGTACGGAACTTCGTATCGTTCATCGTTGCATAATCTTTGCTAATATGTAAAGTTGAAGAGTTTATTTGTTTGAACGCGCTAATCTGAGGAACTATTAAACTGATTTTGAAGTGTTTTTACTAATAATAATAATAATACTTTATTGCAACAAAAAGAACACAGAAATAATAACATTACGAAGTACATAAACAGTAATTGGCATATCTGAGTTTAAGCATTTCAATTATTGTCAGGGGTCCCCAAACTAGGCTATGCCTGTATCTTGGGATGATAATAGGAAGCTATATTACTTTTAAGTGCTATAAGTTACTTTTTATCCCGGAAAAGTGTTTCATGTGCGCGGAGCCGTAGTTATAAATAAAATGTAATGGAATTTGACTTAATATTAGGCGCTTATTTTATTATCTGAGTAAATGTTACTCGTGAAATAACATTTATATACTTTAAACAGAAGAGAAAGAAAAGATGACGCGTATAAGTGCTTGCAAAGGTCTATTACTAAATAAATGATTGATTTGATTTAAACATTAAAGTTTTATATTCGGAGTTCACATTCCAAGCGCTGTTGAATACTGTTTATATATGTTTTTTTTATAAAAAAAAAGAGTTATTTTGTCGGTGAGAACGTTTGCTCAAGCCCATCTATGATAAACCAATCAAAATAAAACAAATACAAAGTAGACTATATTAATAAATAACTAGTGGTTAATTTAATAGCTTAGTGCGTTAATTGGTGGTTTTAAATTTATGAAAGTGACACATTAATGATTTAAATATGGGTCTGTGGGATCATTAAACCGTTTGGAAATGATAAAGTGTTTGATTGAGCCGGTATATTATGTAATATATAAAATTTTGTAGATTTGAATTTTGATAATAAAACTATTTTGATTTTTTTCGCGGTTTTTTATATAATTTTCTCCCAACGTTTCGAACTGCAATCTTCGGGGTCACGACCCGACTGAGGTGTTGGTCGTCCGAAAACACAGTTACAATATAATAATTTGTATATTGTGTTATATACAGATTCAAAATATAGAATATCCATTTCTAATGATTTGTCTTTAAGGGAATCGTAACCGAGGCCTAAATATGAATTTAAAAATGTCATTGCCAATAAATTGTCTTTGCAGGAATCGAACCTGAGGCATTAGTTCGCGCCCTCAGGGCGTTAGCATAAAGACCAATATAAACAATACAAAAGTACTTCCAAACTTTTCATTTGGCTGAGTTTCGTACTTGTTATCGTACTTCTTGTTTGTTAATGAAACGGAAGGTTAGCGCGGCCATAATGTAGGATTGCCACACATCCGGGATACCGGAATATTTTCCGGTTTACCGGAATATTTCCCGGTTCACCAGAATTTTTCCCGGTATTTTTATTGTTTCTCGGCCATTAAATCCGTTTTTCTGATATTCAATTTACAATAATTATTGTTTGTTAGTAGAAAGATACTACATAAACTGATTGTAGGTACCGTTAATTAACCGGTGTACTAAACAAATGGTTCCGGATTTTCCCATAAGTAATATTATATACGAAAAACGTCCCGTCTTGTCTCTAGGTTATTATGGTAACCCTATTACAGCACATTAACAGAGGGCGAGTTATGAACTCAGTATTATATGATGAACAAAACTTCGGAATGATGTTGAGGAAATAATTTTGGTACTTACTTGTGTCTATAGAATGAGTTTTGACCGGAGTAACTAAAAATCATACATCAAGCTTTTATACCCGAAGGGGTAGGTAGAGATACCCACAGCAATCATTTTCGCCATAGTCCGTCCCATGATATGATATGCGGATAGCTTAGCGCCATATCGGGCACAAATTCTAGACTCCAGATTAATACTGAGCACATAAACCTAATTCATTTTGACCCGGGATTCGAACCCGGGACCTAAGAGGGGTAGTATGCACGCAATATAAAGACATCGATGCAATCCTGGGTACCAATTTGTAGAACACTGACGCAAAGTTTCTTGCTCTTACGTATCGTAAAGTTTTCAGAGGCCTGAACAATACTATACCTTAGGTATTTTTTCAGAGGCCTGAACAATACTATACCTTAGGTATTTTTTCAGAGGCCTGAACAATACTATACCTTAGGTATTTTTTCAGAGGCCTGAACCATACTATACCTTAGGTATTTTTTCAGAGGCCTGAACAATACTATACCTTAGGTATTTTTTCAGAGGCCTGAACAATACTATACCTTAGGTATTTTTTCAGAGGCCTGAACCATACTATACCTTAGGTATTTTTTCAGAGGCCTGAACAATACTATACCTTAGGTAATTTTTCAGAGGCCTGAACAATACTATACCTTAGGTATTTTTTCAGAGGCCTGAACAATACTATACCTTAGGTATTTTTTCAGAGGCCTGAACAATACTATACCTTAGGTATTTTTTCAGAGGCCTGAACAATACTATACCTTAGGTATTTTTTGGACACGGTAAATTGACCTCACTGCACTTAATGGTAAGTGGAGTGAGGAGTCCAATAATGTCGACTGACGAGAGATGATTACACCTCGGCAGTCGACACAATTATGCCGGCCTGTAGCAATCGAATAGAGACAGGCTGATCCCGGAACGTAACACACTTACGTGGACCATTATGGGTTTTAACACCTAGTGTACGGTGGTCGCTATCTGGGCGGATATAAAATAATTCCTACCACCTCAAAAAAAATCCCATTTCCTTCTTTTTAGTCGACTGTGTATCCACGATTCTTCTACAATTCTTGTTTCCAAGGTAGTTTTTGCTCGCGGTTACACCCGCTTTAACAAAAAGTAGTTAATGACACTCAGGGGTAATATAACTTTTTAATAGTGAACTTTTTGAACGGATTTGAATTTTTCAAATCCGTAACTAGCTTATGACACTCAGGGGTAAGGTTTTCTATTAGTAAAAAGAAATTCCTAATCGGTTTACCCTTTATTGTGTTTATCTATTACAAACAAATCTACGAAAAATCACACAATTTCTCTATAATATTGGTTGACTTAGAGATAAGTTAAAATCAGATGTCTTGTAGTAATAAATCACATAATTTCTCTTTGTAATATTGGTTTACATAGAGATAAATTAATACAGATGTCTTGTAGCTTGGTAACCGATCCATACTTCTATACATATCATAAAACAAAATTCTCTTTTCTGTTTGTATGTTATCGATTTTCTCAAAATCTATTGAACGGATTTTTATGGACCCTGGGAAGGTTATAGGCTCCTCTTTATCCCGGGAATTTTCGCGCTAAGTATATATTTTTAGCGGGACTTTTATCCTGGAAAAATCCTTCACGCGGGCCAAGCCGCGAGTAAAAGTTAGTTAAAAATATAAGTAATGGGATTCTTATTCGGCCATTGTCAGAAGTTCAACTCTCTGTTGGAGTCACTGTTCCAATCTCAAAGGTACACACCCACCACGCAGTTTATTACTCATAAGACTACTATTTCATTAGTATTCTAGCATTTTTAATACTGCTTTGAAAGGGCTTTGATTAAATTCCTGCAAACAATTCTATGTAACGGGTATAAAGTAAAACTTTCAATGTGTTTGCTTTGAGTTTTGTATTTACGAGAGAAAATGTGGAAATGAAATAGTTTTTAACAAAATGTAATTCTTATTTATATTTTTCATTATTATGCAGTCAAAGTTTTTTAAATAATAAAAAATAAAGTTAAGTATACAGTTTTTTGAGGTGGTTAAATTATATTAAAATTTTGTATTCAATTTAAAAAACATGTATATATACAACAGAATCATACTTATATTAAGATATGTGGGTTTTCGTGAATAAGAGAAAGTAGCGGGATTTTCGATACATTAGGGATTGTAGTCAAGACGCCTTCAATATAGAAGAATGATATATCCTATGGACAGGCTTATCTTATTATTATTACTTATATTTTTTTTCTATTGACTATAACGACTGTAGGAAGGCCTCTATGGCCCCAGAATCAGATATATATTTTCGAAAATGGAACTCAACACAACATTGAGATATTATAGATATATACATAGGTACTAATATGCAAAAATGCGGTCTCCAAATTGTTCTAATGATAATTACATTCTATAGAAATTCTACGTAAAGGTAAGCCAACAGGAATCGAGTTATATAGACCCTTCGCTACTGTAGTCTGTATCTCCATCCATGCCAAAATCTAGCCATAAAATAGCTATAGCCATTGACGTATGTTCTATAGACACGAACGTCCATATAAACTATTTGTTCAAAATCTAAACTAAAATGGCAACCAAAACGTCACTGTTATAACCTATTTATTCACTTGAACAACAAATAATTTTACTTATTTGACTAATATTTTTTATTCAAATCCAGGTTTGCACTTAGACTCGAGTTTTTATATCATGAGCACCACTTTGTACACAACCACAAGCTGTCGATATTGATTATACTAAACTCATTTTGAATGGATTGCAGTTCAATTCAGTTGAACATAGTGAAGGTTCGGAACGCCAAAACTAGTACTTAGTACATATATATCGATGCTTATAGCACTTATAATCTTCAGGTACTAGTAAATTCTAGAAATTAGCTTCTTCGAAAAAACAAAACCATCATTTTAAACTCTATACCGTTACAAAAAGAAGTTAAGAAAATTGCATACAATCCTTGAACTAAATCTTCATTTATCTCGACAATATATTCTCTACCATAGCTTTGAAAGTAGACCAAAGACCCCGGAAGGCATTACACTGAATTATTTAGGGGAAAGGTGATTGGCCTCTTACTATGCAAAACACGACACCGAATGTACGTTACTGTTATCTATTATCGTATGTGAGCTAGATAATACTGAATGATTTCTTTTGTTTACGCGAATGTTAGAAATAAAAATAAAAGGTTTTTACAGATTTTATAGTGTTTTTTTATATTATAATTTTCTGCCGACGTTTCAAAGACTTTGCAGCCTTCGTGGTCGTGGTTTTAACACTTTGTGTGTGGTGGTCGATATCCGGGTGGATGTCAAAAAAAAGGTTATATAAAAGGAATAAAGGTTACTCGTCGACATATTCTGTTTCATTTTTGAGTGTTCATTTCTAGTCCGTAATTCGTTATTATAAAGTTCATAGTTATTTGACATTAAATGCTTCATACTTCGCCCAGCGGAGGTAAATTGACGATTGGCGTGTGTGAGACATTTTCTAGTTGAGTTTATTGTGGACTGTTATAACCCACTGGGGTATGGCACAGGAATGGAATTAGGAATACCTACTTATTTAATTTATTATTGTTGATAGACAACGCAATACAAAATTCGTATGCTTTTGACCTTTTAGAATGTAGTTAATGAAGGTGTAACTTAAATTGAGCGTATAATTTTGTAAACGAGTGTTGTTTAGAGTTCGAAAAATCGCATTTCAAACTCAACTGGTATTTACTTTAGATATGGCATTGTTTGGACTGTAGTTAACATCAGGTGCATTATAGTCACTCAGATAAACTTCCTCAATCTTCAAAAAATACGCTTTTTAATTCCAAATCCCACAACAATATTATAGTCATAAACTTTATGAGTCATAGCTTAATAAGTTTTGTATTTGTCCCCCCACATAAAGAGGCCTACGCAGTACGCCGGCCCTGTCTCCAATTTAAGTACAGACGCACTTAGCCGCTCGGAGCGGGACCGCCGACGATACGTGGCGTTCCATGTTACTTGTTATCAAATAATTGGATCTATAGCATGATATGATCACGTTCCATGGTTTCAGCTTCTGTTTATTGCGTTTACTTCGTGATGTGAATTCTTTCGCTTATTGATACAATTAATATAACGTCTTTTGAAGGCAAACATAATATATATCTGTAAATTGTTTACGGAAATTATTATATTATTTTTATATGCATATGTAGCCAGTGTAGTATTGGACATAATAAGACTTAACATCTCATGTCTCAGGATGGCGAGCGCACTCGAATACCAAACAATACTTTGTAATTCAAGGTATTGGATGGTGTTTCTATTATTTATGGGCGGTCGTATCGCTTACCATCAGGCGTATGGTAAGCTCGTCTCGTCATTCAAAGCAATAAAAAAAATGTTTGAAGGAAAACATAAAAATACTGGGTAAATAACTTTGATATCTCACTGTTGGGTAAAATGTCGACATCTATGTGTCGAGGACTTTGGACTTCAACCACTCTACTCTATTATTATAATAGTTACAATTCTTATAAATGGAGGGGTCTAAAACTATTCTTTTAATAATTTGAAGCTCCACATTATTGCCACTTTATTATGCAATAAGTTTGATGTTGGTTGGAATTTAAAAGAAAGAACCAGTGCCCATACAAAAAGCGGACATGTCCTTACATTGAAACTATTCCGACTCGGGTACCTACGTGCCATACCAACCAAATGGTCATGACACATTGCCCAGTGATATACAGCGAGCGATAATAATTTGCGATTCCACTCAAGCCATTTCGTTATCGATAGATTAATTTCATCCTCGTCGGTGATGCATGGTTTCCGCTTCCGTCGATGGCTGATATATAATCTGCTCTGTTTGTTACGAATTTCAATTACGAGGCGCATTTCGGTAGTTAAGTTCAGTGGTTCGTTTTGTTAATGGGAGTGACTGCCTTGGTGGCGTAGTTGTTACGGTACGAGTAAGCCTACCGCTTGAGGTCCTGGGTTCGAATCCCGGGTTGGGTCAAAATAAGTATGCCTGAGTTTTTCCAACATAAGTAAAAATTATTCAGTCGCAGCTCGTAGTTAGGAAGTTGTCGATGGGTTACCTCCGTGCCTGAGAAAGCACGTAATGTCGTTGGTCATGTCAGATTGCTGTTTCACCGGACTATGAGAGTGAAGGAACTGAGAGTGCACCTGTGTATTGTGAACACTTGTACTCTATAATATCTCCTGCGTACTTGGTTGACCTTCGTTGAGATTGGCCGTCGTAGCCAAAATTCGGTTGAGAATGAATCACAATCATCATAATGTAAAATAGGAGTATAGTATTTCTAGAAATGTTTTGTTAAGAAAGGACTATAAGTTAGTAACCAGTTTGAAATAAAAATTCCATGCTCGTGAACGGGTGCTGCTTGTGTGGACTATTATGCCCATTTCGCTTAATATATCTCTTAGTACTAAGGTATATATTAAAAAACTTCAGGTTCAATTATTTTATTATTCCTGAGAGCGTTGTGAATTTTTCGATTCCAGCATGCTATCCTTTTATATTTTGACTCACATCAATGATTTTAGGAAAAGGTGGCTTCTTCATTTAAAAATTACGTAACGGATTAATTTTTTTTATACAAAAATTACAGACTTATGACTTCCTGTCAACAGTAACCGCTACCAACTAGTCTATGGCGAAAATAAACACATCAGATCAGAATAAGGATTAAAAGAAGAGATAAGAATATGATAGCAATTTTTTTCCGACTTATTTGACACGTATCGTTATAATTATGACCAAATTACACAAAATCATTATAAATTGCAGCCTATGCATTATTCTGATGTATATCCAATATTACTGTCTATTTTTATCCAAATCTGTTCGGTAGTTTTTTCGTGAAAGAGGAACAAACATACATACATCCATCCTCGCAAAACTTTCGCATTTATAATATTAGTACGACTTATTTTGGTTACTTCTTACCACTATCGCGTAGTTAGAGATAAAGTTTATAGAATGCCATTAATGCTTAAGCCATTCTCTACCAGTAAATGCAGAGATAAAACAACTGTAAAGCCCACTCCAAACGGGTCAGTTTAGTGGTTATTCAATCAACGTTTCGACTCGCTCTGTTGGAGGCATGCAAATGG